>NW_027267295.1:0-24089 GCF_963676685.1 Mytilus edulis | reverse complement strand
TCAAATCAAAAGACTCTAGTCTTTACTTTATATTGTTAATGACTTATATTACCATACGACTGATATTAGATATTAAAGGGGGGAAAACTAACATCAAATGTTTACGTACCCTTTTGACTAAAATTTATGTGTAACTAGATGTCGCGACTAACAATTGTGTGAAAATATTTTGTCGATATCTTATAAGATTTCTGAAAATGAGCGATAACAAGCCAAAGTCAAAATTTTGAACATGGACCTTGACCTTTGACCTTGACCTTATTTTCATTTTTTTGAACCAAGGACCTCAAATCAAAAGACCCTAGGCCTATGTCACTTATCGTTTACCAGTTAGGAAATGCAAATCAGTTATGTCATATACAAAAGGGGGGATAACTCTCATATGGAGTCTCCGGATAGCTTCGACTAAAATTATTCATTTCATCCTGAGGATATAACGAGCAATTTGGTAAAATAAATTTGTCGGTTTCATATACGGTTTCGACATATAAGTAATAACAAGAAAAACAGTGTTCGGGAGATAACTCTTACATGGATAAGATTTTGGTTACGCGGTGTCAGTTTCAAAGCGGGTATAATTGTTCGATATCATATACCCATATATCTAAGCGACATCTTGCGAAACAAAAAAATTGCGAAGGAACAAAAAGTTGGCGGAAGAAAAAAAATAATAATAATAATAATAATCAGAAGAAAACCAATAGGTCTTTCCACGGAAAAGTGGAAAGGACCTAACTAGAATTGCCATTGCAAGCAATAGCGGATGTCACCCTTTCCAAATTGCCCACTAAGCGGCAGCCATTTCAAAATTGTTGAACAGTGAATGCACATATATGCATGGCAATACATCTTTCTGTAAATTTTCAGTATGTTCAGAGCATTTTAAAAATTTCACATTTCTGCTGTTTCCATGGCAACGGCAGCCATTTTGAAAATTTCAAAGTCAAAAGTCTCATCTTTACTAGCCAGTTAACAATAATATTAAGTTTCATCAAGTTCAAAGCATTTTGAGAATTTTTTACTTTTTTGCAGTTTCCATGGCAACGGTGGCCATTTTGGAAATTCCAAAGTCAAAAGTCTCATCCAGACTTGCCAGTCAACAATCATATTAAGTTTGATCAATTTAGGAGCATTTTGAAATTTTTGAAATATTTGGTCCTGTATCCATGGTAACAGAAGAGTTCCAATGATTGTCAAAATCATTCAAAAGCTGTATATAGTGGACAACTATATTGTGTAAAAATTTGATGATTATAAGTTCTAGCATACCAAAATTATTTACCAAACCCTGAGGTTTTTAGAGCATTTTGACACTTATGCACTGTTTCCATGTAACGGCAGACATTTTGGAAATTCCAACGCCAAATTACGCATCTACCAAAGTTGCTCATCGTTACTATGAAGTTTGAAAAAATTTGGAGCATTTTGAAATTTTTGAAATTTTTGGGGTAGTTTCCATGGCAACATAGTGGTTCCAATGATTGCCAATATCATCCAAAACCAATATATGGCTGGCACCTACATTGTGATAAAATATGATGATTCTGAGTTTAAGCATCTCTAAATTATTCACAAAACCAAAAAACTGGAATTTTTCACAATTGTTCCGTTTCCATGGAAACGGCAGCCATTTTTTATGGTCTTAGACCCTACTGCAACCCGAAATTTTGTGTTCCTCCTTATAGTGAATTATCATTAAGATTGGTTCCATTTTACTCCAAAAAAACCTGTCGGACAAAAAAAGGTGGAAGAATAATAATAATAACAAAGAAACATAAGAAAAGCAATATGTCACCCGACATTGTCGATCGGGTGACATAACTAGATTTGCCATTGCAAGCAATAGCGGATGGCACCCTTCCCACATTGCCAGGCGAGCGACAGCAATCCTAGAAAATTCCAAAGTCAAAGTGTGCATTTACACATTCAAATTATCATATTTGTTAAGTTTCATTAAGTTTGGAGCATTTTGAAGTTTTTGACATTTTTGCTGTTTCCATGGTTACGGCGGCCATTTTGAAAAATTCCAACTTCAAATGTCAACTTTGCTTATGCCAGTGACCATTCCTGTAAAGTTTCATCCAGTTTACAGCATTTTTTATTTTTTTTGAAATTTTTGACCTTTTTGCATTGTTTCCATGGTAACAACAGATATTTTGGAAATTCCAACGCCAAATTCCACATCTTCCAATGTTGCTCATCGTTACTGTGAAGTTTTATGAAGTTTGGAGCATTTTGATATTTTTGAAATTTTTGGTATAGTTTCCATGGCAACATAGTAGTTCCAATGAGTGCCAAAATCATCCAACACCTTTATATGGCCGGCACCTACATTGTATCAAAATATAATGGTTCTGAGTTTAAGCATATCAAAACAGTTCACCAAAACAAAAAACAGGATTTTTTCACATTTGTTTCGTTTCCATGGCAACGGCAGCCATCTTGATGGTGCCATACCCCACTGCACTATAGAATGTGGTGGTCTACATTATGGTATAGTTCCATCAATATTGTTCAAGCCAATTCCGAGAAATAGAAATGACAAAAAAGTGTGGAAGAATAAAAATAATAACTAGAATTGCCATTGCAAGCAATAGCGGATGTCACCCTTCCCCTATTGCCACTAACCGGCAGCCATTTCAAAATGGTTTAACAGTGAATGCACATATATTTATGGCAATACATCTTTCTGTAAATTTTCAGTACATTCAGAGCATTTTAAAAAAATCACATTTCTGCTGTTTCCATGGCAACGCAGCCCATTTTGAAAATTTCAAAGTCAAAAGTCTCATCTGTACTTGGCAGTTAACAATAATATCAAGTTTCATTAAGTTCAAAGCATTTTGAGAAATTTTGACTTTTTTGCAGTTTCCATGGCAACGGTGGCCATTTTGGAAATTCCAAAGTCAAAAGTTTCCTCCAGACTTGCCAGTTAACTATAATATTAAGTTTCATCAATTTTGGAGCATTTTGAAATTTTTGAGATATTTGATCCTGTATCCATGGTAACAGAGTAGTTCCAATGATTGTCAAAATCAATCAAAACCTGTATATAGTGGATAACTATATTGTGTAAAAATTTGATGATTTTAAGTTCTAGCATACCAAAGTAATTCACCAAACCCGGAAGTTTTTGGAGCATTTTGACCTTTTTGCATTGTTTCCATGGAAACGGCAGACATTTTGGAAATTCCAACGCCAAATTCCACATCTACTAAAGTTGCTCATCGTTATGGTAAAGTTTCAAAAAATTTGGAGCATTTTCATATTTTTGAAATTTTTGGTGTAGTTTCCATGGCAACATAGTAGTTCCAATGATTGCCAAAATCATCCAAAACTAGTATATGGGTGGCACCTTCATTGTATTAAAATATGATGATTCTGAGTTTAAGCATCTCCAAATTATTCCAAAAAAACAAAAAGTGGAATTTTTCACAATTGTTCCGTTTCCATGGAAACAGCAGCCATTTTTTATGGTCTTAGACCCTACTGCAACCCGCAATTTTGTGTTCCCTATTATACTTTACTATCATTAAGATTGGTTCCATTGGCTCCGAGAAAAGTGGCGGACAAAATAGTTGGAAGAATAATAATAATAACAAAGAAACAGAGGAAAAGCAATATGTCACCCGACATTGTCGATCGGGTGACATAATAATAACTAGATTTGCCATTGCAAGCAATAGCGGAGGATGTCACCCCGTTCTTGACATTGTCACAGTAGCAGCAACCAGTTTGAGTGTATCAAAGTCACATGGCACGTCTAGTATACATGCCTTTGACCCCCCCCCCCCCCCCCTTTTCTCTTCTCGGAGACTAAGAGTGATGTCTATTTATAGTTGGGGAACTCTTTAAAATCTTAAATTAGACACACGCTTGAGGAAGAAAGGTGCTGTCACGTGATACTGAAGTATATTATCGTGGAGTTAGTACATTACTATTCTTTTTAGAGGGGACCTTGGACAGACAACATGTGTATATATTGACGGAGCGGCATACTAACTGTTCATTTTATTCTTCAATATCACGCGTATCACACGATATCTTGTACAATTTAATTACACGCTTATCGATTGATTTCAGCTAATGTGTATATTTTTGCAGGTGTTCGATTAACGGATGTGTACTTTAATGCAAGTGCAGAAATGTCAATTATGTGTACTCTTCATGTTTCTCTCTCTCTCTCTCTCTCAGTGGCGATTTTCTCTTCAGAGCACGATTTTTGTATAGAATAGAAAGAAGAACGTTAAATTATATATTCGTTTTCTTCTAGCATATTCTAGAAGATGTTTTGCACATAGTCTTCATCACAGAATTTTGTCTCAAATTTTCCTTTTTTTTTTTTTTTTTTTTTTTTTTTTTTTTTTAAGGCTGTTTCCATGGCAACGGCGGCCATTTTGAAAATTTCGAAGACAGATGACAATACAATAGCATTTAAACGGGAATGAGCTTAAAATTTGTACGAAAATGTTACTTTGACGTTTTTTACCGTATGGGTCCAATGTGCACTTTTAGCGTTATCTCCATGGTAACAGCAGCTATCTTAAAAATTCCAACGGCAATGAATTCTACAGTTTATACTGCTGTTTTCTACTTACGGTTTTTTTTGCCGTATCTGTAGCGGTTTATTTTCTATGAATTAATTAAGGATTTATTTTCGTTTTTTTCACGTTTGGACCGTTTCCATGACAACGGTAGCCATTTTAAAAGTTCTTAAGATGGATGTCACGCCTTCTAACGATGAGTTATTAGTTCTGAAAGTTTCATTAAATTTGGACCATTTTTCGGTTTTTTACATTTTTGCCGTTTCCATGGAAACGGCGGCCATCTTGAACCATTCCATGCTTACTGCAACTTTGCACATGGGGATTGTCATTATGGTGCAGTTTTATAAATATATGTCAAGGCATCTCCGAGAAATCGGCTGGACAAAAAGTGTGGAAGAAAAAATTCGTAGAATAACAATATATCCCCCCTTTTTCAAAGGGGTGACATAATAATACGCGAAAGTCGATTGTTCAACAGAAAATTAAAGGTATTTTCTTTCATAAACTCAACGTAAAAGATATGTGGATTGGTTGGTTGATGGTTTGTGATCATGATTGATCAATCATTGATTGATTAATCGTTTGATTGATTGATTAATCGACTGATAGGCAGTTTGTAAAATGGTAAGGGGACGTTTTTTTTCGATAATTGCACTTGATTCATTACTTGTTTGATATCAAAACTTGATTGATTGATCACTTATCATGATTTGATCACTTGAATCATGATTTGATTGATTGATCAATACTTTGTATAGCATAAAGTGACACATTTTGCATTGGTTTATTCCTTGTCTATACGTTTTGTGCTGTTCAGTGACAAATATCTGTGAACAATTTTACACGTAAAATTGAGAAAAATACTCTATTTCCTGTTTTCTCATCAGAAAAAATGAATTGCGAATGAGTTATTCTAACACTAGATTTGCCATTGCAAGCAATAGCGGAGGATGTCACCCCGTTCTTGACATTGTCACAGTAGCAGCAACCAGTTTGAGTGTATCAAAGTCACATGGCACGTCTAGTATACATGCCTTTGACCCCCCCCCCCTTTTCTCTTCTCGGAGACTAAGAGTGATGTCTATTTATAGTTGGGGAACTCTTTAAAATCTTAAATTAGACACACGCTTGAGGAAGAAAGGTGCTGTCACGTGATACTGAAGTATATTATCGTGGAGTTAGTACATTACTATTCTTTTTAGAGGGGACCTTGGACAGACAACATGTGTATATATTGACGGAGCGGCATACTAACTGTTCATTTTATTCTTCAATATCACGCGTATCACACGATATCTTGTACAATTTAATTACACGCTTATCGATTGATTTCAGCTAATGTGTATATTTTTGCAGGTGTTCGATTAACGGATGTGTACTTTAATGCAAGTGCAGAAATGTCAATTATGTGTACTCTTCATGTTTCTCTCTCTCTCTCTCTCTCAGTGGCGATTTTCTCTTCAGAGCACGATTTTTGTATAGAATAGAAAGAAGAACGTTAAATTATATATTCGTTTTCTTCTAGCATATTCTAGAAGATGTTTTGCACATAGTCTTCATCACAGAATTTTGTCTCAAATTTTCCTTTTTTTTTTTTTTTTTTTTTTTTTTTTTTTAAGGCTGTTTCCATGGCAACGGCGGCCATTTTGAAAATTTCGAAGACAGATGACAATACAATAGCATTTAAACGGGAATGAGCTTAAAATTTGTACGAAAATGTTACTTTGACGTTTTTTACCGTATGGGTCCAATGTGCACTTTTAGCGTTATCTCCATGGTAACAGCAGCTATCTTAAAAATTCCAACGGCAATGAATTCTACAGTTTATACTGCTGTTTTCTACTTACGGTTTTTTTTGCCGTATCTGTAGCGGTTTATTTTCTATGAATTAATTAAGGATTTATTTTCGTTTTTTTCACGTTTGGACCGTTTCCATGACAACGGTAGCCATTTTAAAAGTTCTTAAGATGGATGTCACGCCTTCTAACGATGAGTTATTAGTTCTGAAAGTTTCATTAAATTTGGACCATTTTTCGGTTTTTTACATTTTTGCCGTTTCCATGGAAACGGCGGCCATCTTGAACCATTCCATGCTTACTGCAACTTTGCACATGGGGATTGTCATTATGGTGCAGTTTTATAAATATATGTCAAGGCATCTCCGAGAAATCGGCTGGACAAAAAGTGTGGAAGAAAAAATTCGTAGAATAACAATATATCCCCCCTTTTTCAAAGGGGTGACATAATAATACGCGAAAGTCGATTGTTCAACAGAAAATTAAAGGTATTTTCTTTCATAAACTCAACGTAAAAGATATGTGGATTGGTTGGTTGATGGTTTGTGATCATGATTGATCAATCATTGATTGATTAATCGTTTGATTGATTGATTAATCGACTGATAGGCAGTTTGTAAAATGGTAAGGGGACGTTTTTTTTCGATAATTGCACTTGATTCATTACTTGTTTGATATCAAAACTTGATTGATTGATCACTTATCATGATTTGATCACTTGAATCATGATTTGATTGATTGATCAATACTTTGTATAGCATAAAGTGACACATTTTGCATTGGTTTATTCCTTGTCTATACGTTTTGTGCTGTTCAGTGACAAATATCTGTGAACAATTTTACACGTAAAATTGAGAAAAATACTCTATTTCCTGTTTTCTCATCAGAAAAAATGAATTGCGAATGAGTTATTCTAACACTAGATTTGCCATTGCAAGCAATAGCGGAGGATGTCACCCCGTTCTTGACATTGTCACAGTAGCAGCAACCAGTTTGAGTGTATCAAAGTCACATGGCACGTCTAGTATACATGCCTTTGACCCCCCCCCCCCTTTTCTCTTCTCGGAGACTAAGAGTGATGTCTATTTATAGTTGGGGAACTCTTTAAAATCTTAAATTAGACACACGCTTGAGGAAGAAAGGTGCTGTCACGTGATACTGAAGTATATTATCGTGGAGTTAGTACATTACTATTCTTTTTAGAGGGGACCTTGGACAGACAACATGTGTATATATTGACGGAGCGGCATACTAACTGTTCATTTTATTCTTCAATATCACGCGTATCACACGATATCTTGTACAATTTAATTACACGCTTATCGATTGATTTCAGCTAATGTGTATATTTTTGCAGGTGTTCGATTAACGGATGTGTACTTTAATGCAAGTGCAGAAATGTCAATTATGTGTACTCTTCATGTTTCTCTCTCTCTCTCTCTCTCAGTGGCGATTTTCTCTTCAGAGCACGATTTTTGTATAGAATAGAAAGAAGAACGTTAAATTATATATTCGTTTTCTTCTAGCATATTCTAGAAGATGTTTTGCACATAGTCTTCATCATAGAATTTTGTCTCAAATTTTCCTTTTTTTTTTTTTTTTTTTTTTTTTTTTTTTTAAGGCTGTTTCCATGGCAACGGCGGCCATTTTGAAAATTTCGAAGACAGATGACAATACAATAGCATTTAAACGGGAATGAGCTTAAAATTTGTACGAAAATGTTACTTTGACGTTTTTTACCGTATGGGTCCAATGTGCACTTTTAGCGTTATCTCCATGGTAACAGCAGCTATCTTAAAAATTCCAACGGCAATGAATTCTACAGTTTATACTGCTGTTTTCTACTTACGGTTTTTTTTGCCGTATCTGTAGCGGTTTATTTTCTATGAATTAATTAAGGATTTATTTTCGTTTTTTTCACGTTTGGACCGTTTCCATGACAACGGTAGCCATTTTAAAAGTTCTTAAGATGGATGTCACGCCTTCTAACGATGAGTTATTAGTTCTGAAAGTTTCATTAAATTTGGACCATTTTTCGGTTTTTTACATTTTTGCCGTTTCCATGGAAACGGCGGCCATCTTGAACCATTCCATGCTTACTGCAACTTTGCACATGGGGATTGTCATTATGGTGCAGTTTTATAAATATATGTCAAGGCATCTCCGAGAAATCGGCTGGACAAAAAGTGTGGAAGAAAAAATTCGTAGAATAACAATATATCCCCCCTTTTTCAAAGGGGTGACATAATAATACGCGAAAGTCGATTGTTCAACAGAAAATTAAAGGTATTTTCTTTCATAAACTCAACGTAAAAGATATGTGGATTGGTTGGTTGATGGTTTGTGATCATGATTGATCAATCATTGATTGATTAATCGTTTGATTGATTGATTAATCGACTGATAGGCAGTTTGTAAAATGGTAAGGGGACGTTTTTTTTCGATAATTGCACTTGATTCATTACTTGTTTGATATCAAAACTTGATTGATTGATCACTTATCATGATTTGATCACTTGAATCATGATTTGATTGATTGATCAATACTTTGTATAGCATAAAGTGACACATTTTGCATTGGTTTATTCCTTGTCTATACGTTTTGTGCTGTTCAGTGACAAATATCTGTGAACAATTTTACACGTAAAATTGAGAAAAATACTCTATTTCCTGTTTTCTCATCAGAAAAAATGAATTGCGAATGAGTTATTCTAACACTAGATTTGCCATTGCAAGCAATAGCGGAGGATGTCACCCCGTTCTTGACATTGTCACAGTAGCAGCAACCAGTTTGAGTGTATCAAAGTCACATGGCACGTCTAGTATACATGCCTTTGACCCCCCCCCCCTTTTCTCTTCTCGGAGACTAAGAGTGATGTCTATTTATAGTTGGGGAACTCTTTAAAATCTTAAATTAGACACACGCTTGAGGAAGAAAGGTGCTGTCACGTGATACTGAAGTATATTATCGTGGAGTTAGTACATTACTATTCTTTTTAGAGGGGACCTTGGACAGACAACATGTGTATATATTGACGGAGCGGCATACTAACTGTTCATTTTATTCTTCAATATCACGCGTATCACACGATATCTTGTACAATTTAATTACACGCTTATCGATTGATTTCAGCTAATGTGTATATTTTTGCAGGTGTTCGATTAACGGATGTGTACTTTAATGCAAGTGCAGAAATGTCAATTATGTGTACTCTTCATGTTTCTCTCTCTCTCTCTCTCTCAGTGGCGATTTTCTCTTCAGAGCACGATTTTTGTATAGAATAGAAAGAAGAACGTTAAATTATATATTCGTTTTCTTCTAGCATATTCTAGAAGATGTTTTGCACATAGTCTTCATCACAGAATTTTGTCTCAAATTTTCCTTTTTTTTTTTTTTTTTTTTTTTTTTTTTTTAAGGCTGTTTCCATGGCAACGGCGGCCATTTTGAAAATTTCGAAGACAGATGACAATACAATAGCATTTAAACGGGAATGAGCTTAAAATTTGTACGAAAATGTTACTTTGACGTTTTTTACCGTATGGGTCCAATGTGCACTTTTAGCGTTATCTCCATGGTAACAGCAGCTATCTTAAAAATTCCAACGGCAATGAATTCTACAGTTTATACTGCTGTTTTCTACTTACGGTTTTTTTTGCCGTATCTGTAGCGGTTTATTTTCTATGAATTAATTAAGGATTTATTTTCGTTTTTTTCACGTTTGGACCGTTTCCATGACAACGGTAGCCATTTTAAAAGTTCTTAAGATGGATGTCACGCCTTCTAACGATGAGTTATTAGTTCTGAAAGTTTCATTAAATTTGGACCATTTTTCGGTTTTTTACATTTTTGCCGTTTCCATGGAAACGGCGGCCATCTTGAACCATTCCATGCTTACTGCAACTTTGCACATGGGGATTGTCATTATGGTGCAGTTTTATAAATATATGTCAAGGCATCTCCGAGAAATCGGCTGGACAAAAAGTGTGGAAGAAAAAATTCGTAGAATAACAATATATCCCCCCTTTTTCAAAGGGGTGACATAATAATACGCGAAAGTCGATTGTTCAACAGAAAATTAAAGGTATTTTCTTTCATAAACTCAACGTAAAAGATATGTGGATTGGTTGGTTGATGGTTTGTGATCATGATTGATCAATCATTGATTGATTAATCGTTTGATTGATTGATTAATCGACTGATAGGCAGTTTGTAAAATGGTAAGGGGACGTTTTTTTTCGATAATTGCACTTGATTCATTACTTGTTTGATATCAAAACTTGATTGATTGATCACTTATCATGATTTGATCACTTGAATCATGATTTGATTGATTGATCAATACTTTGTATAGCATAAAGTGACACATTTTGCATTGGTTTATTCCTTGTCTATACGTTTTGTGCTGTTCAGTGACAAATATCTGTGAACAATTTTACACGTAAAATTGAGAAAAATACTCTATTTCCTGTTTTCTCATCAGAAAAAATGAATTGCGAATGAGTTATTCTAACACTAGATTTGCCATTGCAAGCAATAGCGGAGGATGTCACCCCGTTCTTGACATTGTCACAGTAGCAGCAACCAGTTTGAGTGTATCAAAGTCACATGGCACGTCTAGTATACATGCCTTTGACCCCCCCCCCCCCTTTTCTCTTCTCGGAGACTAAGAGTGATGTCTATTTATAGTTGGGGAACTCTTTAAAATCTTAAATTAGACACACGCTTGAGGAAGAAAGGTGCTGTCACGTGATACTGAAGTATATTATCGTGGAGTTAGTACATTACTATTCTTTTTAGAGGGGACCTTGGACAGACAACATGTGTATATATTGACGGAGCGGCATACTAACTGTTCATTTTATTCTTCAATATCACGCGTATCACACGATATCTTGTACAATTTAATTACACGCTTATCGATTGATTTCAGCTAATGTGTATATTTTTGCAGGTGTTCGATTAACGGATGTGTACTTTAATGCAAGTGCAGAAATGTCAATTATGTGTACTCTTCATGTTTCTCTCTCTCTCTCTCTCTCAGTGGCGATTTTCTCTTCAGAGCACGATTTTTGTATAGAATAGAAAGAAGAACGTTAAATTATATATTCGTTTTCTTCTAGCATATTCTAGAAGATGTTTTGCACATAGTCTTCATCATAGAATTTTGTCTCAAATTTTCCTTTTTTTTTTTTTTTTTTTTTTTTTTTTTTTAAGGCTGTTTCCATGGCAACGGCGGCCATTTTGAAAATTTCGAAGACAGATGACAATACAATAGCATTTAAACGGGAATGAGCTTAAAATTTGTACGAAAATGTTACTTTGACGTTTTTTACCGTATGGGTCCAATGTGCACTTTTAGCGTTATCTCCATGGTAACAGCAGCTATCTTAAAAATTCCAACGGCAATGAATTCTACAGTTTATACTGCTGTTTTCTACTTACGGTTTTTTTTGCCGTATCTGTAGCGGTTTATTTTCTATGAATTAATTAAGGATTTATTTTCGTTTTTTTCACGTTTGGACCGTTTCCATGACAACGGTAGCCATTTTAAAAGTTCTTAAGATGGATGTCACGCCTTCTAACGATGAGTTATTAGTTCTGAAAGTTTCATTAAATTTGGACCATTTTTCGGTTTTTTACATTTTTGCCGTTTCCATGGAAACGGCGGCCATCTTGAACCATTCCATGCTTACTGCAACTTTGCACATGGGGATTGTCATTATGGTGCAGTTTTATAAATATATGTCAAGGCATCTCCGAGAAATCGGCTGGACAAAAAGTGTGGAAGAAAAAATTCGTAGAATAACAATATATCCCCCCTTTTTCAAAGGGGTGACATAATAATACGCGAAAGTCGATTGTTCAACAGAAAATTAAAGGTATTTTCTTTCATAAACTCAACGTAAAAGATATGTGGATTGGTTGGTTGATGGTTTGTGATCATGATTGATCAATCATTGATTGATTAATCGTTTGATTGATTGATTAATCGACTGATAGGCAGTTTGTAAAATGGTAAGGGGACGTTTTTTTTCGATAATTGCACTTGATTCATTACTTGTTTGATATCAAAACTTGATTGATTGATCACTTATCATGATTTGATCACTTGAATCATGATTTGATTGATTGATCAATACTTTGTATAGCATAAAGTGACACATTTTGCATTGGTTTATTCCTTGTCTATACGTTTTGTGCTGTTCAGTGACAAATATCTGTGAACAATTTTACACGTAAAATTGAGAAAAATACTCTATTTCCTGTTTTCTCATCAGAAAAAATGAATTGCGAATGAGTTATTCTAACACTAGATTTGCCATTGCAAGCAATAGCGGAGGATGTCACCCCGTTCTTGACATTGTCACAGTAGCAGCAACCAGTTTGAGTGTATCAAAGTCACATGGCACGTCTAGTATACATGCCTTTGACCCCCCCCCCCTTTTCTCTTCTCGGAGACTAAGAGTGATGTCTATTTATAGTTGGGGAACTCTTTAAAATCTTAAATTAGACACACGCTTGAGGAAGAAAGGTGCTGTCACGTGATACTGAAGTATATTATCGTGGAGTTAGTACATTACTATTCTTTTTAGAGGGGACCTTGGACAGACAACATGTGTATATATTGACGGAGCGGCATACTAACTGTTCATTTTATTCTTCAATATCACGCGTATCACACGATATCTTGTACAATTTAATTACACGCTTATCGATTGATTTCAGCTAATGTGTATATTTTTGCAGGTGTTCGATTAACGGATGTGTACTTTAATGCAAGTGCAGAAATGTCAATTATGTGTACTCTTCATGTTTCTCTCTCTCTCTCTCTCTCAGTGGCGATTTTCTCTTCAGAGCACGATTTTTGTATAGAATAGAAAGAAGAACGTTAAATTATATATTCGTTTTCTTCTAGCATATTCTAGAAGATGTTTTGCACATAGTCTTCATCACAGAATTTTGTCTCAAATTTTCCTTTTTTTTTTTTTTTTTTTTTTTTTTTTTTTTAAGGCTGTTTCCATGGCAACGGCGGCCATTTTGAAAATTTCGAAGACAGATGACAATACAATAGCATTTAAACGGGAATGAGCTTAAAATTTGTACGAAAATGTTACTTTGACGTTTTTTACCGTATGGGTCCAATGTGCACTTTTAGCGTTATCTCCATGGTAACAGCAGCTATCTTAAAAATTCCAACGGCAATGAATTCTACAGTTTATACTGCTGTTTTCTACTTACGGTTTTTTTTGCCGTATCTGTAGCGGTTTATTTTCTATGAATTAATTAAGGATTTATTTTCGTTTTTTTCACGTTTGGACCGTTTCCATGACAACGGTAGCCATTTTAAAAGTTCTTAAGATGGATGTCACGCCTTCTAACGATGAGTTATTAGTTCTGAAAGTTTCATTAAATTTGGACCATTTTTCGGTTTTTTACATTTTTGCCGTTTCCATGGAAACGGCGGCCATCTTGAACCATTCCATGCTTACTGCAACTTTGCACATGGGGATTGTCATTATGGTGCAGTTTTATAAATATATGTCAAGGCATCTCCGAGAAATCGGCTGGACAAAAAGTGTGGAAGAAAAAATTCGTAGAATAACAATATATCCCCCCTTTTTCAAAGGGGTGACATAATAATACGCGAAAGTCGATTGTTCAACAGAAAATTAAAGGTATTTTCTTTCATAAACTCAACGTAAAAGATATGTGGATTGGTTGGTTGATGGTTTGTGATCATGATTGATCAATCATTGATTGATTAATCGTTTGATTGATTGATTAATCGACTGATAGGCAGTTTGTAAAATGGTAAGGGGACGTTTTTTTTCGATAATTGCACTTGATTCATTACTTGTTTGATATCAAAACTTGATTGATTGATCACTTATCATGATTTGATCACTTGAATCATGATTTGATTGATTGATCAATACTTTGTATAGCATAAAGTGACACATTTTGCATTGGTTTATTCCTTGTCTATACGTTTTGTGCTGTTCAGTGACAAATATCTGTGAACAATTTTACACGTAAAATTGAGAAAAATACTCTATTTCCTGTTTTCTCATCAGAAAAAATGAATTGCGAATGAGTTATTCTAACACTAGATTTGCCATTGCAAGCAATAGCGGAGGATGTCACCCCGTTCTTGACATTGTCACAGTAGCAGCAACCAGTTTGAGTGTATCAAAGTCACATGGCACGTCTAGTATACATGCCTTTGACCCCCCCCCCCCCTTTTCTCTTCTCGGAGACTAAGAGTGATGTCTATTTATAGTTGGGGAACTCTTTAAAATCTTAAATTAGACACACGCTTGAGGAAGAAAGGTGCTGTCACGTGATACTGAAGTATATTATCGTGGAGTTAGTACATTACTATTCTTTTTAGAGGGGACCTTGGACAGACAACATGTGTATATATTGACGGAGCGGCATACTAACTGTTCATTTTATTCTTCAATATCACGCGTATCACACGATATCTTGTACAATTTAATTACACGCTTATCGATTGATTTCAGCTAATGTGTATATTTTTGCAGGTGTTCGATTAACGGATGTGTACTTTAATGCAAGTGCAGAAATGTCAATTATGTGTACTCTTCATGTTTCTCTCTCTCTCTCTCTCTCAGTGGCGATTTTCTCTTCAGAGCACGATTTTTGTATAGAATAGAAAGAAGAACGTTAAATTATATATTCGTTTTCTTCTAGCATATTCTAGAAGATGTTTTGCACATAGTCTTCATCACAGAATTTTGTCTCAAATTTTCCTTTTTTTTTTTTTTTTTTTTTTTTTTTTTTTAAGGCTGTTTCCATGGCAACGGCGGCCATTTTGAAAATTTCGAAGACAGATGACAATACAATAGCATTTAAACGGGAATGAGCTTAAAATTTGTACGAAAATGTTACTTTGACGTTTTTTACCGTATGGGTCCAATGTGCACTTTTAGCGTTATCTCCATGGTAACAGCAGCTATCTTAAAAATTCCAACGGCAATGAATTCTACAGTTTATACTGCTGTTTTCTACTTACGGTTTTTTTTGCCGTATCTGTAGCGGTTTATTTTCTATGAATTAATTAAGGATTTATTTTCGTTTTTTTCACGTTTGGACCGTTTCCATGACAACGGTAGCCATTTTAAAAGTTCTTAAGATGGATGTCACGCCTTCTAACGATGAGTTATTAGTTCTGAAAGTTTCATTAAATTTGGACCATTTTTCGGTTTTTTACATTTTTGCCGTTTCCATGGAAACGGCGGCCATCTTGAACCATTCCATGCTTACTGCAACTTTGCACATGGGGATTGTCATTATGGTGCAGTTTTATAAATATATGTCAAGGCATCTCCGAGAAATCGGCTGGACAAAAAGTGTGGAAGAAAAAATTCGTAGAATAACAATATATCCCCCCTTTTTCAAAGGGGTGACATAATAATACGCGAAAGTCGATTGTTCAACAGAAAATTAAAGGTATTTTCTTTCATAAACTCAACGTAAAAGATATGTGGATTGGTTGGTTGATGGTTTGTGATCATGATTGATCAATCATTGATTGATTAATCGTTTGATTGATTGATTAATCGACTGATAGGCAGTTTGTAAAATGGTAAGGGGACGTTTTTTTTCGATAATTGCACTTGATTCATTACTTGTTTGATATCAAAACTTGATTGATTGATCACTTATCATGATTTGATCACTTGAATCATGATTTGATTGATTGATCAATACTTTGTATAGCATAAAGTGACACATTTTGCATTGGTTTATTCCTTGTCTATACGTTTTGTGCTGTTCAGTGACAAATATCTGTGAACAATTTTACACGTAAAATTGAGAAAAATACTCTATTTCCTGTTTTCTCATCAGAAAAAATGAATTGCGAATGAGTTATTCTAACACTAGATTTGCCATTGCAAGCAATAGCGGAGGATGTCACCCCGTTCTTGACATTGTCACAGTAGCAGCAACCAGTTTGAGTGTATCAAAGTCACATGGCACGTCTAGTATACATGCCTTTGACCCCCCCCCCCCTTTTCTCTTCTCGGAGACTAAGAGTGATGTCTATTTATAGTTGGGGAACTCTTTAAAATCTTAAATTAGACACACGCTTGAGGAAGAAAGGTGCTGTCACGTGATACTGAAGTATATTATCGTGGAGTTAGTACATTACTATTCTTTTTAGAGGGGACCTTGGACAGACAACATGTGTATATATTGACGGAGCGGCATACTAACTGTTCATTTTATTCTTCAATATCACGCGTATCACACGATATCTTGTACAATTTAATTACACGCTTATCGATTGATTTCAGCTAATGTGTATATTTTTGCAGGTGTTCGATTAACGGATGTGTACTTTAATGCAAGTGCAGAAATGTCAATTATGTGTACTCTTCATGTTTCTCTCTCTCTCTCTCTCTCAGTGGCGATTTTCTCTTCAGAGCACGATTTTTGTATAGAATAGAAAGAAGAACGTTAAATTATATATTCGTTTTCTTCTAGCATATTCTAGAAGATGTTTTGCACATAGTCTTCATCATAGAATTTTGTCTCAAATTTTCCTTTTTTTTTTTTTTTTTTTTTTTTTTTTTTTTAAGGCTGTTTCCATGGCAACGGCGGCCATTTTGAAAATTTCGAAGACAGATGACAATACAATAGCATTTAAACGGGAATGAGCTTAAAATTTGTACGAAAATGTTACTTTGACGTTTTTTACCGTATGGGTCCAATGTGCACTTTTAGCGTTATCTCCATGGTAACAGCAGCTATCTTAAAAATTCCAACGGCAATGAATTCTACAGTTTATACTGCTGTTTTCTACTTACGGTTTTTTTTGCCGTATCTGTAGCGGTTTATTTTCTATGAATTAATTAAGGATTTATTTTCGTTTTTTTCACGTTTGGACCGTTTCCATGACAACGGTAGCCATTTTAAAAGTTCTTAAGATGGATGTCACGCCTTCTAACGATGAGTTATTAGTTCTGAAAGTTTCATTAAATTTGGACCATTTTTCGGTTTTTTACATTTTTGCCGTTTCCATGGAAACGGCGGCCATCTTGAACCATTCCATGCTTACTGCAACTTTGCACATGGGGATTGTCATTATGGTGCAGTTTTATAAATATATGTCAAGGCATCTCCGAGAAATCGGCTGGACAAAAAGTGTGGAAGAAAAAATTCGTAGAATAACAATATATCCCCCCTTTTTCAAAGGGGTGACATAATAATACGCGAAAGTCGATTGTTCAACAGAAAATTAAAGGTATTTTCTTTCATAAACTCAACGTAAAAGATATGTGGATTGGTTGGTTGATGGTTTGTGATCATGATTGATCAATCATTGATTGATTAATCGTTTGATTGATTGATTAATCGACTGATAGGCAGTTTGTAAAATGGTAAGGGGACGTTTTTTTTTCGATAATTGCACTTGATTCATTACTTGTTTGATATCAAAACTTGATTGATTGATCACTTATCATGATTTGATCACTTGAATCATGATTTGATTGATTGATCAATACTTTGTATAGCATAAAGTGACACATTTTGCATTGGTTTATTCCTTGTCTATACGTTTTGTGCTGTTCAGTGACAAATATCTGTGAACAATTTTACACGTAAAATTGAGAAAAATACTCTATTTCCTGTTTTCTCATCAGAAAAAATGAATTGCGAATGAGTTATTCTAACACTAGATTTGCCATTGCAAGCAATAGCGGAGGATGTCACCCCGTTCTTGACATTGTCACAGTAGCAGCAACCAGTTTGAGTGTATCAAAGTCACATGGCACGTCTAGTATACATGCCTTTGACCCCCCCCCCCCTTTTCTCTTCTCGGAGACTAAGAGTGATGTCTATTTATAGTTGGGGAACTCTTTAAAATCTTAAATTAGACACACGCTTGAGGAAGAAAGGTGCTGTCACGTGATACTGAAGTATATTATCGTGGAGTTAGTACATTACTATTCTTTTTAGAGGGGACCTTGGACAGACAACATGTGTATATATTGACGGAGCGGCATACTAACTGTTCATTTTATTCTTCAATATCACGCGTATCACACGATATCTTGTACAATTTAATTACACGCTTATCGATTGATTTCAGCTAATGTGTATATTTTTGCAGGTGTTCGATTAACGGATGTGTACTTTAATGCAAGTGCAGAAATGTCAATTATGTGTACTCTTCATGTTTCTCTCTCTCTCTCTCTCTCAGTGGCGATTTTCTCTTCAGAGCACGATTTTTGTATAGAATAGAAAGAAGAACGTTAAATTATATATTCGTTTTCTTCTAGCATATTCTAGAAGATGTTTTGCACATAGTCTTCATCACAGAATTTTGTCTCAAATTTTCCTTTTTTTTTTTTTTTTTTTTTTTTTTTTTTTAAGGCTGTTTCCATGGCAACGGCGGCCATTTTGAAAATTTCGAAGACAGATGACAATACAATAGCATTTAAACGGGAATGAGCTTAAAATTTGTACGAAAATGTTACTTTGACGTTTTTTACCGTATGGGTCCAATGTGCACTTTTAGCGTTATCTCCATGGTAACAGCAGCTATCTTAAAAATTCCAACGGCAATGAATTCTACAGTTTATACTGCTGTTTTCTACTTACGGTTTTTTTTGCCGTATCTGTAGCGGTTTATTTTCTATGAATTAATTAAGGATTTATTTTCGTTTTTTTCACGTTTGGACCGTTTCCATGACAACGGTAGCCATTTTAAAAGTTCTTAAGATGGATGTCACGCCTTCTAACGATGAGTTATTAGTTCTGAAAGTTTCATTAAATTTGGACCATTTTTCGGTTTTTTACATTTTTGCCGTTTCCATGGAAACGGCGGCCATCTTGAACCATTCCATGCTTACTGCAACTTTGCACATGGGGATTGTCATTATGGTGCAGTTTTATAAATATATGTCAAGGCATCTCCGAGAAATCGGCTGGACAAAAAGTGTGGAAGAAAAAATTCGTAGAATAACAATATATCCCCCCTTTTTCAAAGGGGTGACATAATAATACGCGAAAGTCGATTGTTCAACAGAAAATTAAAGGTATTTTCTTTCATAAACTCAACGTAAAAGATATGTGGATTGGTTGGTTGATGGTTTGTGATCATGATTGATCAATCATTGATTGATTAATCGTTTGATTGATTGATTAATCGACTGATAGGCAGTTTGTAAAATGGTAAGGGGACGTTTTTTTTCGATAATTGCACTTGATTCATTACTTGTTTGATATCAAAACTTGATTGATTGATCACTTATCATGATTTGATCACTTGAATCATGATTTGATTGATTGATCAATACTTTGTATAGCATAAAGTGACACATTTTGCATTGGTTTATTCCTTGTCTATACGTTTTGTGCTGTTCAGTGACAAATATCTGTGAACAATTTTACACGTAAAATTGAGAAAAATACTCTATTTCCTGTTTTCTCATCAGAAAAAATGAATTGCGAATGAGTTATTCTAACACTAGATTTGCCATTGCAAGCAATAGCGGAGGATGTCACCCCGTTCTTGACATTGTCACAGTAGCAGCAACCAGTTTGAGTGTATCAAAGTCACATGGCACGTCTAGTATACATGCCTTTGACCCCCCCCCCCCCCTTTTCTCTTCTCGGAGACTAAGAGTGATGTCTATTTATAGTTGGGGAACTCTTTAAAATCTTAAATTAGACACACGCTTGAGGAAGAAAGGTGCTGTCACGTGATACTGAAGTATATTATCGTGGAGTTAGTACATTACTATTCTTTTTAGAGGGGACCTTGGACAGACAACATGTGTATATATTGACGGAGCGGCATACTAACTGTTCATTTTATTCTTCAATATCACGCGTATCACACGATATCTTGTACAATTTAATTACACGCTTATCGATTGATTTCAGCTAATGTGTATATTTTTGCAGGTGTTCGATTAACGGATGTGTACTTTAATGCAAGTGCAGAAATGTCAATTATGTGTACTCTTCATGTTTCTCTCTCTCTCTCTCTCTCAGTGGCGATTTTCTCTTCAGAGCACGATTTTTGTATAGAATAGAAAGAAGAACGTTAAATTATATATTCGTTTTCTTCTAGCATATTCTAGAAGATGTTTTGCACATAGTCTCATCACAGAATTTTGTCTCAAATTTTCCTTTTTTTTTTTTTTTTTTTTTTTTTTTTTTTTAAGGCTGTTTCCATGGCAACGGCGGCCATTTTGAAAATTTCGAAGACAGATGACAATACAATAGCATTTAAACCGGAATGAGCTTAAAATTTGTACGAAAATGTTACTTTGACGTTTTTTTACCGTATGGGTCTCAATGTGCACTTTTAGCGTTATCTCCATGGTAACAGCAGCTATCTTAAAAATTCCAACGGCAATGAATTCTACAGTTTATACTGCTGTTTTCTACTTACGGTTTTTTTTTGCCGTATCTGTAGCGGTTTATTTTCTATGAATTAATTAAGGATTTATTTTCGTTTTTTTCACGTTTGGACCGTTTCCATGACAACGGTAGCCATTTTAAAAGTTCTTAAGATGGATGTCACGCCTTCTAACCGATGAGTTATTAGTTCTGAAAGTTTCATTAAATTTGGACCATTTTTTCGGTTTTTTACATTTTTGCCGTTTCCATGGAAACGGCGGCCATCTTGAACCATTCCATGCTTACTGCAACTTTGCACATGGGGATTGTCATTATGGTGCAGTTTTATAAATATATGTCAAGGCATCTCCGAGAAATCGGCTGGACAAAAAGTGTGGAAGAAAAAATTCGTAGAATAACAATATATCCCCCCTTTTTCAAAGGGGTGACATAATAATACGCGAAAGTCGATTGTTCAACAGAAAATTAAAGTATTTTCTTTCATAAACTCAACGTAAAAGATATGTGGATTGGTTGGTTGATGGTTTGTGATCATGATTGATCAATCATTGATTGATTAATCGTTTGATTGATTGATTAATCGACTGATAGGCAGTTTGTAAAATGGTAAGGGGACGTTTTTTTTCGATAATTGCACTTGATTCATTACTTGTTTGATATCAAAACTTGATTGATTGATCACTTATCATGATTTGATCACTTGAATCATGATTTGATTGATTGATCAATACTTTGTATAGCATAAAGTGACACATTTTGCATTGGTTTATTCCTTGTCTATACGTTTTGTGCTGTTCAGTGACAAATATCTGTGAACAATTTTACACGTAAAATTGAGAAAAATACTCTATTCCTGTTTTCTCATCAGAAAAAATGAATTGCGAATGAGTTATTCTAACACTAGGATTTGCCATTGCAAGCAATAGCGGAGGATGTCACCCCGTTCCTTGACATTGTCACAGTAGCAGCAACCAGTTTGAGTGTATCAAAGTCACATGGCACGTCTAGTATACATGCCTTTGACCCCCACCCCCCCCCCACCCTTTTCTTCTTCTCGGAGACTAAGAGTGATGTCTATTTATAGTTGGGGAACTCTTTAAAATCTTAAATTAGACACACGCTTGAGGAAGAAAGGTGCTGTCAACGTGATACTGAAGTATATTATCGTGGAGTTAGTACATTACTATTCTTTTTAGAGGGGACCTTGGACAGACAACATGTGTATATATTGACGGAGCGGCATACTAACTGTTCATTTTATTCTTCAATATCACGCGTATCACACGATATCTTGTACAATTTAATTACACGCTTATCGATTGATTTCAGCTAATGTGTATATTTTTGCAGGTGTTCGATTAACGGATGTGTACTTTAATGCAAGTGCAGAAATGTCAATTATGTGTACTCTTCATGTTTCTCTCTCTCTCTCTCTCTCAGTGGCGATTTTCTCTTCAGAGCACGATTTTTGTATAGAATAGAAAGAAGAACGTTAAATTATATATTCGTTTTCTTCTAGCATATTCTAGAAGATGTTTTGCACATAGTCTTCATCACAGAATTTTGTCTCAAATTTTCCTTTTTTTTTTTTTTTTTTTTTTTTTTTTTTAAGGCTGTTTCCATGGCAACGGCGGCCATTTTGAAAATTTCGAAGACAGATGACAATACAATAGCATTTAAACGGGAATGAGCTTAAAATTTGTACGAAAATGTTACTTTGACGTTTTTTACCGTATGGGTCCAATGTGCACTTTTAGCGTCTATCTCCATGGTAACAGCAGCTATCTTAAAAATTCCAACGGCAATGAATTCTACAGTTTATACTGCCTGTTTTCTACTTACGGTTTTTTTTGCCGTATCTGTAGCGGTTTATTTTCTATGAATTAATTAAGGATTTATTTTCGTTTTTTTCACGTTTGGACCGTTTCCCATGACAACGGTAGCCATTTTAAAAGTTCCTTAAGATGGATGTCACGCCTTCTAACGATGAGTTATTAGTTCTGAAAGTTTCATTAAATTTGGACCATTTTTCGGTTTTTTACATTTTTGCCGTTCCATGGAAACGGCGGCCATCTTGAACCATTCCATGCTTACTGCAACTTTGCACATGGGGATTGTCATTATGTGTGCAGTTTTATAAATATATGTCAAGGCATCTCCGAGAAATCGGCTGGACAAAAAGTGTGGAAGAAAAAATTTCGTAGAATAACAATATATCCCCCCTTTTTCAAAGGGGTGACATAATAATACGCGAAAGTCGATGTTCAAACAGAAAATTAAAGGTATTTTCCTTTCATAAACTCAACGTAAAAGATATGTGGATTGGTTGGTTGATGGTTTGTGATCATGATTGATCAATCATTGATTGATTAATCGTTTGATTGATTGATTAATCGACTGATAGGCCAGTTTGTAAAATGGTAAGGGGACGTTTTTTTTCGATAATTGCACTTGATTCATTACTTGTTTGATATCAAAACTTGATTGATTGATCACTTATCATGATTTGATCACTTGAATCATGATTTGATTGATTGATCAATACTTTGTATAGCATAAAGTGAACCATTTTGCATTGGTTTATTCCTTGTCTATACGTTTTGTGCTGTTCAGTGACAAATATCTGTGAACAATTTTACCACGTAAAATTGAGAAAAATACTCTATTTCCTGTTTTCTCATCAGAAAAAATGAATTGCGAATGAGTTATTCTAACACTAGATTTGCCATTGCAAGCAATAGCGGAGGATGTCACCCCGTTCTTGACATTGTCACAGTAGCAGCAACCAGTTTGAGTGTATCAAAGTCACATGGCACGTCTAGTATACAATGCCTTTGACCCCCCCCCCCTTTTCTCTTCTCGGAGACTAAGAGTGATGTCTATTTATAGTTGGGGAACTCTTTAAAATCTTAAATTAGACACACGCTTGAGGAAGAAAGGTGCTGTCACGTGATACTGAAGTTATATTATCGTGGAGTTAGTACATTACTATTCTTTTTAGAGGGGACCTTGGACAGACAACATGTGTATATATTGACGGAGCGGCATACTAACTGTTCATTTTATTCTTCAATATCACGCGTATCACACGATATCTTGTACAATTTAATTACACGCTTATCGATTGATTTCAGCTAATGTGTATATTTTTGCAGGTGTTCGATTAACGGATGTGTACTTTAATGCAAGTGCAGAAATGTCAATTATGTGTACTCTTCATGTTTCTCTCTCCTCTCTCTCTCTCAGTGGCGATTTTCTCTTCAGAGCACGATTTTTTGTATAGAATAGAAAGAAGAACGTTAAATTATATATCGTTTTCTTCTAGCATATTCTAGAAGATGT
>NW_027267294.1:0-20586 GCF_963676685.1 Mytilus edulis | reverse complement strand
ATTGAGCACGATTAGAGGCCCTGAATTGAGACTGCCCCAAATGTACTGGATCTGCTAGTCTTTCTACCTCCCACATTGGTTCCAGAGCTTTAATAGCATCTTCAATACCTCTAGCTGAACGTCCATCTCCATCTGTGGTCACATACCGTACAAGAAATTTCTGTAGTCCTAGCTGGTTCCCCATCTCTTTTCCCAGCTCATACTCTGACAGGGCAGCAGCTCTGTATAAATTTGAAGTACATTCTTCATGACCAGGACATTCTATTGGAAAGCCTTTCCCTCTAAGCCAAGCCCCTCTCCAGCACATCTTGTTCTGCACAACTGCAGCTACAATAAACTTTCTGTCTGTCATTGTTTCAATACCAAGTGCGAATGCTTGAGTGGCATTCTGACCCGGCTTCTTTTTACTAACAATTGTATTGCTGTTGTATCTAGCATCCACAGTTATGTTGATTTCATTTTCTGGTACACCTCTCTTTCTGTTCTCTTCTTTTACTAGTTCAAGTTTCTGTGCCATGTCTGTTTTGTTGAGATTGACCATTTCAGCTGCTACTCTGTTAGATGTGCGTTGCATACTGCTTCGACATGGTGGTGGTGTGTCAACTCCTGCAAGTAGTTGCTGCACCGTGGTATTACCAATTGGGCAATCCTGCAAAGCAGATGCAAGGGCTACATTTGGTTGTCCTGGGTTGGGTCCTGGTTTGCCATTAGCTATTTCTTTATACATCTTCATTCTGTCTCCAATAAAACCACAGGTTTTGCATTTCAGGGTATACTGCCAGCAAGTTCCCCACTTTTTCTGTTCATGATAGTCCACATTCATCCTAGGACAGGATGGTGACTCCATTTTATGTTTATCATAAGTAGTGTTGATCAAGCTGGTTGTCAGTTCACTGTCTATCAATCTCATACCAGAATGTAATGCGTTGTTTTCTTCTATTTTCAGGTTAGCATTCGCTTGCGGTCGAAGAGTACAGATGTGACCAGTAGCCTTTTCACAGTCAGGAGATTGTAAAGTTTGCCGCACGTAGGAAGTACTTGCACTAGCTGAATCAGGGATCTGTATTGGCGTCCGGCTTCTGCTTCTACCACTTGTGCCTACAGGGAACCATCCAGGATTTCTTGGAGAGTTGTCTTTCTTTGACCTCTTCTTGCCTTTGCTATATGGGGTATAACCTTTAGTGAACATTTTAAAAATTTAACTGGATCCGTAATATCACAACTTGGACTGATAGCATAAACTTTGGACATCCTTATATTTATAATCAAGCACTGTATGATATCTGCTTTGATGTACATGTTTTCTTTTGATGCAGTCTGTGACATGGATTTCAAGAGACCACCTTCAGAGGCAACTTTGAATTAACAGAGTTTTCTTAGCAGTATCCAACTAAGCCAATTAATGTACTATTAGGGGTCCAGATAAAGATTGTTTTATCCAAATCTATTGAAATAGGTTACTTAATCATTTATTAAGAGATTAATTGAACAAAGAAGCATATTTATTTTTTTTATTAATGTTTTAGATAATTTATTTCTCAAAATTCAGGATAATTTTTAATAACTGTTTTTTTTTTACAGAAATCTGTTAGAAAATTAAATTCTTTTTATCTATAAGGATAAACAAAACAGAAAACTTCACTAAAAAGTTTATTTTAGAGGAATATTTCAAGGAATAAAGAAATTACACAAGTTTGAAATTGTCTTTACATGTAATTTGACCTGATGTTACACTTGAATATTGGTACCTCAGGTAAATAGGCCAAGTACCTGTGAACTATGACTAATTAGTGTTTATGTTATATTTTACTTATTACAGATAAGATAAGCAATTTTTTAAGATAAGTTTTGAATGTAAATTTCTTTTTAAATATTTTAAATGGATTTTTTTATATCTAGTGTTGGTATGTAAGCTAAATTTAAAAAAAAATTTAAAAAAAAATTAATTTCAATTGAAAAAACATATTTTTTTTATAAATTTTCTTTCAGATTCTAGAAATATAACCATTTAGCTACTATAGACATTTTACTTTTTTAAGATATCATGTTTAACAAGAAAGTTATTAAACTTTTACTTTTCCTAGTAGTTTCATGTTTTTATAATTTCAAGCCAGAAAATATCTACAATTATCAACCTGAGGGTAGTGTTATTAAAACTATCAGAACTGCCATAAAACTTGTCGGATTGATTTGATATTTGGTATGCTAGTTGGATATAGAATAAACTTAATGCGTGCCATTTTTTGGGGCATTATATTGAAGAAAAAGGGTCTAATAGGCCCAAGACCACAATTAATGACCCCACTTTTCGTTGTTCACGAATATAGTTCCCTTTAATTAAAGTGTATTTCTTCTTAAATTTTTTCTTTCCTTTTCTCAAACATTTCTTAGCTTTTATAAGGTGGAAATGAAAGAAGAGAGGTGAAATAAATTTTTAGATGTTTAATTTTAACTGATTTTGATATGGAAAGAGTGATTAGGTCAGGTGCAAAAAGGTGATATTTACAGTTTTCGGAACATCTCTTGACTTGTCCATAGGGGTATGGATGTGTATTGGCTAAATTTGTAAGTTGTACATGTGCAATTTTTCTGAAACTTGGACATATTTTTGGACTTGTACTGTACATTACACACACAAAAGATCTGCCAAAAAGAATAGGTCAATTTTTTTTAATGAGACAAAACATTATAAAGAACTAATAGAGGAATTAATTGTGGTCTCGGGCCTAAGAGGCTGATTCCCAAAATCTTGAAAATAAAGAATTGACCAACTTTATTGGCAGAAAGTCACTTCAAATGATAAATACTAGTTGATTATTGTATTTTTAACTTATATATATCATGATTCTGGGATAATGGGCACTTTGGGGGTATTTTTGGCCATTTTGATGCACTGAAAAACCTTTGACCCCTGTTTCAGCCCTTTCTGTCAATTCTGTTGGACCCCTTTTTATTTTTAGAATATATTACTACTCTTATGTCTTTCTAAAACAATATCTTCAAAATGGATGCATTTTTACAAAAATATAGACAAAAACTGAATGATAGCTCTGCACCTGGCTATAATGGGCAGTGTCAAATTTGGACAGGTTTATGTACACCTAATGGCAAATATGGGGTTATAAATTGTAAATTTCCAGATGCCAGAGGGTGGAGACAAATGCATGTGCACAGGCTTGCCTACATGGTGCATCATCAGAATATTTTTATTGATAAATCTTATGATGTTTCGCACCTGTGCCACAATTCTAAATGTATTACTGTCGGGCATCTGTCGTTGGAACCTCATGGCTTCAACAACAGCCGACAGTCATGCGTTTTCAACCTGTTCCTGCTTGGGCCACCCAGAACCCCTCCCTCCCTGTAGAGTGGAGTTGAAAATGGATAATAATAATTTGGGTAAAATATTAATTGGGTACATTTATTTTTATAACTATCCAAGGGAAGGGCTGGCAAAAAAATTGAAATGAGGGAGAAAAAGAAAAGAAATTTCAAGACTGATGTACAACAAATTCAGATTCTTTTTTTAATATTTGTGTGGCCCTTAAAAGGACCTTTTATGATTCTGTTTGCTGTTGGTCTTTAGGTGGATCAGCTGGTATCTCAGTCAGCAGCAGGTCTTGGATTGAGCTTCGGTTTACAGTAGCTGTCATGGTCCTGGAAATGTAAGGCAGGTTGTGGATTTAATTGGTCTTTGCAGTAATAATCGTGCTTTTTATTCATTTCCCTCCATGTTTTGTGCTCGGCTAACTTTTCTGCACTCTGCTGTAATCTCCTTTCTTGAACGGCTGGTCTCAGTTCATAATCCTGACTGTATTTGAAGGTGGTGTCCATTTTCTTCAGGTAAAGTTGACTTCTAGTTGAAAGGTCTACTCCTAAATTCTTACATTTCAGTTGGGTTGAAGTTCCTGGCATATTGTTATTTCGATGCACTCCTGAGGCAAGTCGTCCTTCCATATTTTTGGAGTAAATTACATTTTTTGGCAAATTTACACTCATTGCTCTGTGAACTCCTTCATTTTTATTTGTATTATCATACAGTTTCATACTTTCAACAGCTTCTTTTGTTAGTTTCATTTTCAGGATTTCTTGTAGTAACAATTTGTCTGTTTTATCCATTTGCAGGGCAGTGATTTGGTATGTGGACAAGTAATGGGAACGACTCCACCAGTTAAGTGCAGCATCACCTTTGCAGACAATGGAATGTTCCTGACACAGGGTGCAGTCACCATCATAGCAGCGAAGAGTTGCATCTAGAACTTTTGGTAAGTCTTTACTCATATCGTGAATGTTTTTGTCGTACTTTTCCATCAGTTTATTAATTATCATGGAGCATCTGCACTTAATATCTTTGCTAAACACTGTCTTTAGTTGTCTATTTTCTTCTTTTGTTTTACCATGGAACATTCCCGCACTGTATTGAGCACGATTAGAGGCCCTGAATTGAGACTGCCCCAAATGTACTGGATCTGCTAGTCTTTCTACCTCCCACATTGGTTCCAGAGCTTTAATAGCATCTTCAATACCTCTAGCTGAACGTCCATCTCCATCTGTGGTCACATACCGTACAAGAAATTTCTGTAGTCCTAGCTGGTTCCCCATCTCTTTTCCCAGCTCATACTCTGACAGGGCAGCAGCTCTGTATAAATTTGAAGTACATTCTTCATGACCAGGACATTCTATTGGAAAGCCTTTCCCTCTAAGCCAAGCCCCTCTCCAGCACATCTTGTTCTGCACAACTGCAGCTACAATAAACTTTCTGTCTGTCATTGTTTCAATACCAAGTGCGAATGCTTGAGTGGCATTCTGACCCGGCTTCTTTTTACTAACAATTGTATTGCTGTTGTATCTAGCATCCACAGTTATGTTGATTTCATTTTCTGGTACACCTCTCTTTCTGTTCTCTTCTTTTACTAGTTCAAGTTTCTGTGCCATGTCTGTTTTGTTGAGATTGACCATTTCAGCTGCTACTCTGTTAGATGTGCGTTGCATACTGCTTCGACATGGTGGTGGTGTGTCAACTCCTGCAAGTAGTTGCTGCACCGTGGTATTACCAATTGGGCAATCCTGCAAAGCAGATGCAAGGGCTACATTTGGTTGTCCTGGGTTGGGTCCTGGTTTGCCATTAGCTATTTCTTTATACATCTTCATTCTGTCTCCAATAAAACCACAGGTTTTGCATTTCAGGGTATACTGCCAGCAAGTTCCCCCACTTTTTCTGTTCATGATAGTCCACATTCATCCTAGGACAGGATGGTGACTCCATTTTATGTTTATCATAAGTAGTGTTGATCAAGCTGGTTGTCAGTTCACTGTCTATCAATCTCATACCAGAATGTAATGCGTTGTTTTCTTCTATTTTCAGGTTAGCATTCGCTTGCGGTCGAAGAGTACAGATGTGACCAGTAGCCTTTTCACAGTCAGGAGATTGTAAAGTTTGCCGCACGTAGGAAGTACTTGCACTAGCTGAATCAGGGATCTGTATTGGCGTCCGGCTTCTGCTTCTACCACTTGTGCCTACAGGGAACCATCCAGGATTTCTTGGAGAGTTGTCTTTCTTTGACCTCTTCTTGCCTTTGCTATATGGGGTATAACCTTTAGTGAACATTTTAAAAATTTAACTGGATCCGTAATATCACAACTTGGACTGATAGCATAAACTTTGGACATCCTTATATTTATAATCAAGCACTGTATGATATCTGCTTTGATGTACATGTTTTCTTTTGATGCAGTCTGTGACATGGATTTCAAGAGACCACCTTCAGAGGCAACTTTGAATTAACAGAGTTTTCTTAGCAGTATCCAACTAAGCCAATTAATGTACTATTAGGGGTCCAGATAAAGATTGTTTTATCCAAATCTATTGAAATAGGTTACTTAATCATTTATTAAGAGATTAATTGAACAAAGAAGCATATTTATTTTTTTTATTAATGTTTTAGATAATTTATTTCTCAAAATTCAGGATAATTTTTAATAACTGTTTTTTTTTTACAGAAATCTGTTAGAAAATTAAATTCTTTTTATCTATAAGGATAAACAAAACAGAAAACTTCACTAAAAAGTTTATTTTAGAGGAATATTTCAAGGAATAAAGAAATTACACAAGTTTGAAATTGTCTTTACATGTAATTTGACCTGATGTTACACTTGAATATTGGTACCTCAGGTAAATAGGCCAAGTACCTGTGAACTATGACTAATTAGTGTTTATGTTATATTTTACTTATTACAGATAAGATAAGCAATTTTTTAAGATAAGTTTTGAATGTAAATTTTCTTTTTAAATATTTTAAATGGATTTTTTTATATCTAGTGTTGGTATGTAAGCTAAATTTAAAAAAAAATTTAAAAAAAAATTAATTTCAATTGAAAAAACATATTTTTTTATAAATTTTCTTTCAGATTCTAGAAATATAACCATTTAGCTACTATAGACATTTTACTTTTTTAAGATATCATGTTTAACAAGAAAGTTATTAAACTTTTACTTTTCCTAGTAGTTTCATGTTTTTATAATTTCAAGCCAGAAAATATCTACAATTATCAACCTGAGGGTAGTGTTATTAAAACTATCAGAACTGCCATAAAACTTGTCGGATTGATTTGATATTTGGTATGCTAGTTGGATATAGAATAAACTTAATGCGTGCCATTTTTTGGGGCATTATATTGAAGAAAAAGGGTCTAATAGGCCCAAGACCACAATTAATGACCCCACTTTTCGTTGTTCACGAATATAGTTCCCTTTAATTAAAGTGTATTTCTTCTTAAATTTTTTTCTTTCCTTTTCTCAAACATTTCTTAGCTTTTATAAGGTGGAAATGAAAGAAGAGAGGTGAAATAAATTTTTAGATGTTTAATTTTAACTGATTTTGATATGGAAAGAGTGATTAGGTCAGGTGCAAAAAGGTGATATTTACAGTTTTCGGAACATCTCTTGACTTGTCCATAGGGGTATGGATGTGTATTGGCTAAATTTGTAAGTTGTACATGTGCAATTTTTCTGAAACTTGGACATATTTTTGGACTTGTACTGTACATTACACACACAAAAGATCTGCCAAAAAGAATAGGTCAATTTTTTTTAATGAGACAAAACATTATAAAGAACTAATAGAGGAATTAATTGTGGTCTCGGGCCTAAGAGGCTGATTCCCAAAATCTTGAAAATAAAGAATTGACCAACTTTATTGGCAGAAAGTCACTTCAAATGATAAATACTAGTTGATTATTGTATTTTTAACTTATATATATCATGATTCTGGGATAATGGGCACTTTGGGGGTATTTTTGGCCATTTTGATGCACTGAAAAACCTTTGACCCCTGTTTCAGCCCTTTCTGTCAATTCTGTTGGACCCCTTTTTATTTTTAGAATATATTACTACTCTTATGTCTTTCTAAAACAATATCTTCAAAATGGATGCATTTTTACAAAAATATAGACAAAAACTGAATGATAGCTCTGCACCTGGCTATAATGGGCAGTGTCAAATTTGGACAGGTTTATGTACACCTAATGGCAAATATGGGGTTATAAATTGTAAATTTCCAGATGCCAGAGGGTGGAGACAAATGCATGTGCACAGGCTTGCCTACATGGTGCATCATCAGAATATTTTTATTGATAAATCTTATGATGTTTCGCACCTGTGCCACAATTCTAAATGTATTACTGTCGGGCATCTGTCGTTGGAACCTCATGGCTTCAACAACAGCCGACAGTCATGCGTTTCAACCTGTTCCTGCTTGGGCCACCCAGAACCCCTCCCTCCCTGTAGAGTGGAGTTGAAAATGGATAATAATAATTTGGGTAAAATATTAATTGGGTACATTTATTTTTATAACTATCCAAGGGAAGGGCTGGCAAAAAAATTGAAATGAGGGAGAAAAAGAAAAGAAATTTCAAGACTGATGTACAACAAATTCAGATTCTTTTTTTAATATTTGTGTGGCCCTTAAAAGGACCTTTTATGATTCTGTTTGCTGTTGGTCTTTAGGTGGATCAGCTGGTATCTCAGTCAGCAGCAGGTCTTGGATTGAGCTTCGGTTTACAGTAGCTGTCATGGTCCTGGAAATGTAAGGCAGGTTGTGGATTTAATTGGTCTTTGCAGTAATAATCGTGCTTTTTATTCATTTCCCTCCATGTTTTGTGCTCGGCTAACTTTTCTGCACTCTGCTGTAATCTCCTTTCTTGAACGGCTGGTCTCAGTTCATAATCCTGACTGTATTTGAAGGTGGTGTCCATTTTCTTCAGGTAAAGTTGACTTCTAGTTGAAAGGTCTACTCCTAAATTCTTACATTTCAGTTGGGTTGAAGTTCCTGGCATATTGTTATTTCGATGCACTCCTGAGGCAAGTCGTCCTTCCATATTTTTGGAGTAAATTACATTTTTTGGCAAATTTACACTCATTGCTCTGTGAACTCCTTCATTTTTATTTGTATTATCATACAGTTTCATACTTTCAACAGCTTCTTTTGTTAGTTTCATTTTCAGGATTTCTTGTAGTAACAATTTGTCTGTTTTATCCATTTGCAGGGCAGTGATTTGGTATGTGGACAAGTAATGGGAACGACTCCACCAGTTAAGTGCAGCATCACCTTTGCAGACAATGGAATGTTCCTGACACAGGGTGCAGTCACCATCATAGCAGCGAAGAGTTGCATCTAGAACTTTTGGTAAGTCTTTACTCATATCGTGAATGTTTTTGTCGTACTTTTCCATCAGTTTATTAATTATCATGGAGCATCTGCACTTAATATCTTTGCTAAACACTGTCTTTAGTTGTCTATTTTCTTCTTTTGTTTTACCATGGAACATTCCCGCACTGTATTGAGCACGATTAGAGGCCCTGAATTGAGACTGCCCCAAATGTACTGGATCTGCTAGTCTTTCTACCTCCCACATTGGTTCCAGAGCTTTAATAGCATCTTCAATACCTCTAGCTGAACGTCCATCTCCATCTGTGGTCACATACCGTACAAGAAATTTCTGTAGTCCTAGCTGGTTCCCCATCTCTTTTCCCAGCTCATACTCTGACAGGGCAGCAGCTCTGTATAAATTTGAAGTACATTCTTCATGACCAGGACATTCTATTGGAAAGCCTTTCCCTCTAAGCCAAGCCCCTCTCCAGCACATCTTGTTCTGCACAACTGCAGCTACAATAAACTTTCTGTCTGTCATTGTTTCAATACCAAGTGCGAATGCTTGAGTGGCATTCTGACCCGGCTTCTTTTTACTAACAATTGTATTGCTGTTGTATCTAGCATCCACAGTTATGTTGATTTCATTTTCTGGTACACCTCTCTTTCTGTTCTCTTCTTTTACTAGTTCAAGTTTCTGTGCCATGTCTGTTTTGTTGAGATTGACCATTTCAGCTGCTACTCTGTTAGATGTGCGTTGCATACTGCTTCGACATGGTGGTGGTGTGTCAACTCCTGCAAGTAGTTGCTGCACCGTGGTATTACCAATTGGGCAATCCTGCAAAGCAGATGCAAGGGCTACATTTGGTTGTCCTGGGTTGGTCCTGGTTTGCCATTAGCTATTTCTTTATACATCTTCATTCTGTCTCCAATAAAACCACAGGTTTTGCATTTCAGGGTATACTGCCAGCAAGTTCCCCACTTTTTCTGTTCATGATAGTCCACATTCATCCTAGGACAGGATGGTGACTCCATTTTATGTTTATCATAAGTAGTGTTGATCAAGCTGGTTGTCAGTTCACTGTCTATCAATCTCATACCAGAATGTAATGCGTTGTTTTCTTCTATTTTCAGGTTAGCATTCGCTTGCGGTCGAAGAGTACAGATGTGACCAGTAGCCTTTTCACAGTCAGGAGATTGTAAAGTTTGCCGCACGTAGGAAGTACTTGCACTAGCTGAATCAGGGATCTGTATTGGCGTCCGGCTTCTGCTTCTACCACTTGTGCCTACAGGGAACCATCCAGGATTTCTTGGAGAGTTGTCTTTCTTTGACCTCTTCTTGCCTTTGCTATATGGGGTATAACCTTTAGTGAACATTTTAAAAATTTAACTGGATCCGTAATATCACAACTTGGACTGATAGCATAAACTTTGGACATCCTTATATTTATAATCAAGCACTGTATGATATCTGCTTTGATGTACATGTTTTCTTTTGATGCAGTCTGTGACATGGATTTCAAGAGACCACCTTCAGAGGCAACTTTGAATTAACAGAGTTTTCTTAGCAGTATCCAACTAAGCCAATTAATGTACTATTAGGGGTCCAGATAAAGATTGTTTTATCCAAATCTATTGAAATAGGTTACTTAATCATTTATTAAGAGATTAATTGAACAAAGAAGCATATTTATTTTTTTTATTAATGTTTTAGATAATTTATTTCTCAAAATTCAGGATAATTTTTAATAACTGTTTTTTTTTTACAGAAATCTGTTAGAAAATTAAATTCTTTTTATCTATAAGGATAAACAAAACAGAAAACTTCACTAAAAAGTTTATTTTAGAGGAATATTTCAAGGAATAAAGAAATTACACAAGTTTGAAATTGTCTTTACATGTAATTTGACCTGATGTTACACTTGAATATTGGTACCTCAGGTAAATAGGCCAAGTACCTGTGAACTATGACTAATTAGTGTTTATGTTATATTTTACTTATTACAGATAAGATAAGCAATTTTTTAAGATAAGTTTTGAATGTAAATTTTCTTTTTAAATATTTTAAATGGATTTTTTTATATCTAGTGTTGGTATGTAAGCTAAATTTAAAAAAAAATTTAAAAAAAAATTAATTTCAATTGAAAAAACATATTTTTTTATAAATTTTCTTTCAGATTCTAGAAATATAACCATTTAGCTACTATAGACATTTTACTTTTTTAAGATATCATGTTTAACAAGAAAGTTATTAAACTTTTACTTTTCCTAGTAGTTTCATGTTTTTATAATTTCAAGCCAGAAAATATCTACAATTATCAACCTGAGGGTAGTGTTATTAAAACTATCAGAACTGCCATAAAACTTGTCGGATTGATTTGATATTTGGTATGCTAGTTGGATATAGAATAAACTTAATGCGTGCCATTTTTTGGGGCATTATATTGAAGAAAAAGGGTCTAAGAGGCTGATTCCCAAAATCTTGAAAATAAAGAATTGACCAACTTTATTGGCAGAAAGTCACTTCAAATGATAAATACTAGTTGATTATTGTATTTTTAACTTATATATATCATGATTCTGGGATAATGGGCACTTTGGGGGTATTTTTGGCCATTTTGATGCACTGAAAAACCTTTGACCCCTGTTTCAGCCCTTTCTGTCAATTCTGTTGGACCCCTTTTTATTTTTAGAATATATTACTACTCTTATGTCTTTCTAAAACAATATCTTCAAAATGGATGCATTTTTACAAAAATATAGACAAAAACTGAATGATAGCTCTGCACCTGGCTATAATGGGCAGTGTCAAATTTGGACAGGTTTATGTACACCTAATGGCAAATATGGGGTTATAAATTGTAAATTTCCAGATGCCAGAGGGTGGAGACAAATGCATGTGCACAGGCTTGCCTACATGGTGCATCATCAGAATATTTTTATTGATAAATCTTATGATGTTTCGCACCTGTGCCACAATTCTAAATGTATTACTGTCGGGCATCTGTCGTTGGAACCTCATGGCTTCAACAACAGCCGACAGTCATGCGTTTCAACCTGTTCCTGCTTGGGCCACCCAGAACCCCTCCCTCCCTGTAGAGTGGAGTTGAAAATGGATAATAATAATTTGGGTAAAATATTAATTGGGTACATTTATTTTTATAACTATCCAAGGGAAGGGCTGGCAAAAAAATTGAAATGAGGGAGAAAAAGAAAAGAAATTTCAAGACTGATGTACAACAAATTCAGATTCTTTTTTTAATATTTGTGTGGCCCTTAAAAGGACCTTTTATGATTCTGTTTGCTGTTGGTCTTTAGGTGGATCAGCTGGTATCTCAGTCAGCAGCAGGTCTTGGATTGAGCTTCGGTTTACAGTAGCTGTCATGGTCCTGGAAATGTAAGGCAGGTTGTGGATTTAATTGGTCTTTGCAGTAATAATCGTGCTTTTTATTCATTTCCCTCCATGTTTTGTGCTCGGCTAACTTTTCTGCACTCTGCTGTAATCTCCTTTCTTGAACGGCTGGTCTCAGTTCATAATCCTGACTGTATTTGAAGGTGGTGTCCATTTTCTTCAGGTAAAGTTGACTTCTAGTTGAAAGGTCTACTCCTAAATTCTTACATTTCAGTTGGGTTGAAGTTCCTGGCATATTGTTATTTCGATGCACTCCTGAGGCAAGTCGTCCTTCCATATTTTTGGAGTAAATTACATTTTTTGGCAAATTTACACTCATTGCTCTGTGAACTCCTTCATTTTTATTTGTATTATCATACAGTTTCATACTTTCAACAGCTTCTTTTGTTAGTTTCATTTTCAGGATTTCTTGTAGTAACAATTTGTCTGTTTTATCCATTTGCAGGGCAGTGATTTGGTATGTGGACAAGTAATGGGAACGACTCCACCAGTTAAGTGCAGCATCACCTTTGCAGACAATGGAATGTTCCTGACACAGGGTGCAGTCACCATCATAGCAGCGAAGAGTTGCATCTAGAACTTTTGGTAAGTCTTTACTCATATCGTGAATGTTTTTGTCGTACTTTTCCATCAGTTTATTAATTATCATGGAGCATCTGCACTTAATATCTTTGCTAAACACTGTCTTTAGTTGTCTATTTTCTTCTTTTGTTTTACCATGGAACATTCCCGCACTGTATTGAGCACGATTAGAGGCCTGAATTGAGACTGCCCCAAATGTACTGGATCTGCTAGTCTTTCTACCTCCCACATTGGTTCCAGAGCTTTAATAGCATCTTCAATACCTCTAGCTGAACGTCCATCTCCATCTGTGGTCACATACCGTACAAGAAATTTCTGTAGTCCTAGCTGGTTCCCCATCTCTTTTCCCAGCTCATACTCTGACAGGGCAGCAGCTCTGTATAAATTTGAAGTACATTCTTCATGACCAGGACATTCTATTGGAAAGCCTTTCCCTCTAAGCCAAGCCCCTCTCCAGCACATCTTGTTCTGCACAACTGCAGCTACAATAAACTTTCTGTCTGTCATTGTTTCAATACCAAGTGCGAATGCTTGAGTGGCATTCTGACCCGGCTTCTTTTTACTAACAATTGTATTGCTGTTGTATCTAGCATCCACAGTTATGTTGATTTCATTTTCTGGTACACCTCTCTTTCTGTTCTCTTCTTTTACTAGTTCAAGTTTCTGTGCCATGTCTGTTTTGTTGAGATTGACCATTTCAGCTGCTACTCTGTTAGATGTGCGTTGCATACTGCTTCGACATGGTGGTGGTGTGTCAACTCCTGCAAGTAGTTGCTGCACCGTGGTATTACCAATTGGGCAATCCTGCAAAGCAGATGCAAGGGCTACATTTGGTTGTCCTGGGTTGGGTCCTGGTTTGCCATTAGCTATTTCTTTATACATCTTCATTCTGTCTCCAATAAAACCACAGGTTTTGCATTTCAGGGTATACTGCCAGCAAGTTCCCCACTTTTTCTGTTCATGATAGTCCACATTCATCCTAGGACAGGATGGTGACTCCATTTTATGTTTATCATAAGTAGTGTTGATCAAGCTGGTTGTCAGTTCACTGTCTATCAATCTCATACCAGAATGTAATGCGTTGTTTTCTTCTATTTTCAGGTTAGCATTCGCTTGCGGTCGAAGAGTACAGATGTGACCAGTAGCCTTTTCACAGTCAGGAGATTGTAAAGTTTGCCGCACGTAGGAAGTACTTGCACTAGCTGAATCAGGGATCTGTATTGGCGTCCGGCTTCTGCTTCTACCACTTGTGCCTACAGGGAACCATCCAGGATTTCTTGGAGAGTTGTCTTTCTTTGACCTCTTCTTGCCTTTGCTATATGGGGTATAACCTTTAGTGAACATTTTAAAAATTTAACTGGATCCGTAATATCACAACTTGGACTGATAGCATAAACTTTGGACATCCTTATATTTATAATCAAGCACTGTATGATATCTGCTTTGATGTACATGTTTTCTTTTGATGCAGTCTGTGACATGGATTTCAAGAGACCACCTTCAGAGGCAACTTTGAATTAACAGAGTTTTCTTAGCAGTATCCAACTAAGCCAATTAATGTACTATTAGGGGTCCAGATAAAGATTGTTTTATCCAAATCTATTGAAATAGGTTACTTAATCATTTATTAAGAGATTAATTGAACAAAGAAGCATATTTATTTTTTTTATTAATGTTTTAGATAATTTATTTCTCAAAATTCAGGATAATTTTTAATAACTGTTTTTTTTTTACAGAAATCTGTTAGAAAATTAAATTCTTTTTATCTATAAGGATAAACAAAACAGAAAACTTCACTAAAAAGTTTATTTTAGAGGAATATTTCAAGGAATAAAGAAATTACACAAGTTTGAAATTGTCTTTACATGTAATTTGACCTGATGTTACACTTGAATATTGGTACCTCAGGTAAATAGGCCAAGTACCTGTGAACTATGACTAATTAGTGTTTATGTTATATTTTACTTATTACAGATAAGATAAGCAATTTTTTAAGATAAGTTTTGAATGTAAATTTTCTTTTTAAATATTTTAAATGGATTTTTTTATATCTAGTGTTGGTATGTAAGCTAAATTTAAAAAAAAATTTAAAAAAAAATTAATTTCAATTGAAAAAACATATTTTTTTATAAATTTTCTTTCAGATTCTAGAAATATAACCATTTAGCTACTATAGACATTTTACTTTTTTAAGATATCATGTTTAACAAGAAAGTTATTAAACTTTTACTTTTCCTAGTAGTTTCATGTTTTTATAATTTCAAGCCAGAAAATATCTACAATTATCAACCTGAGGGTAGTGTTATTAAAACTATCAGAACTGCCATAAAACTTGTCGGATTGATTTGATATTTGGTATGCTAGTTGGATATAGAATAAACTTAATGCGTGCCATTTTTTGGGGCATTATATTGAAGAAAAAGGGTCTAATAGGCCCAAGACCACAATTAATGACCCACTTTTCGTTGTTCACGAATATAGTTCCCTTTAATTAAAGTGTATTTCTTCTTAAATTTTTTTCTTTCCTTTTCTCAAACATTTCTTAGCTTTTATAAGGTGGAAATGAAAGAAGAGAGGTGAAATAAATTTTTAGATGTTTAATTTTAACTGATTTTGATATGGAAAGAGTGATTAGGTCAGGTGCAAAAAGGTGATATTTACAGTTTTCGGAACATCTCTTGACTTGTCCATAGGGGTATGGATGTGTATTGGCTAAATTTGTAAGTTGTACATGTGCAATTTTTCTGAAACTTGGACATATTTTTGGACTTGTACTGTACATTACACACACAAAAGATCTGCCAAAAAGAATAGGTCAATTTTTTTTAATGAGACAAAACATTATAAAGAACTAATAGAGGAATTAATTGTGGTCTCGGGCCTAAGAGGCTGATTCCCAAAATCTTGAAAATAAAGAATTGACCAACTTTATTGGCAGAAAGTCACTTCAAATGATAAATACTAGTTGATTATTGTATTTTTAACTTATATATATCATGATTCTGGGATAATGGGCACTTTGGGGGTATTTTTGGCCATTTTGATGCACTGAAAAACCTTTGACCCCTGTTTCAGCCCTTTCTGTCAATTCTGTTGGACCCCTTTTTATTTTTAGAATATATTACTACTCTTATGTCTTTCTAAAACAATATCTTCAAAATGGATGCATTTTTACAAAAATATAGACAAAAACTGAATGATAGCTCTGCACCTGGCTATAATGGGCAGTGTCAAATTTGGACAGGTTTATGTACACCTAATGGCAAATATGGGGTTATAAATTGTAAATTTCCAGATGCCAGAGGGTGGAGACAAATGCATGTGCACAGGCTTGCCTACATGGTGCATCATCAGAATATTTTTATTGATAAATCTTATGATGTTTCGCACCTGTGCCACAATTCTAAATGTATTACTGTCGGGCATCTGTCGTTGGAACCTCATGGCTTCAACAACAGCCGACAGTCATGCGTTTCAACCTGTTCCTGCTTGGGCCACCCAGAACCCCTCCCTCCCTGTAGAGTGGAGTTGAAAATGGATAATAATAATTTGGGTAAAATATTAATTGGGTACATTTATTTTTATAACTATCCAAGGGAAGGGCTGGCAAAAAAATTGAAATGAGGGAGAAAAAGAAAAGAAATTTCAAGACTGATGTACAACAAATTCAGATTCTTTTTTTAATATTTGTGTGGCCCTTAAAAGGACCTTTTATGATTCTGTTTGCTGTTGGTCTTTAGGTGGATCAGCTGGTATCTCAGTCAGCAGCAGGTCTTGGATTGAGCTTCGGTTTACAGTAGCTGTCATGGTCCTGGAAATGTAAGGCAGGTTGTGGATTTAATTGGTCTTTGCAGTAATAATCGTGCTTTTTATTCATTTCCCTCCATGTTTTGTGCTCGGCTAACTTTTCTGCACTCTGCTGTAATCTCCTTTCTTGAACGGCTGGTCTCAGTTCATAATCCTGACTGTATTTGAAGGTGGTGTCCATTTTCTTCAGGTAAAGTTGACTTCTAGTTGAAAGGTCTACTCCTAAATTCTTACATTTCAGTTGGGTTGAAGTTCCTGGCATATTGTTATTTCGATGCACTCCTGAGGCAAGTCGTCCTTCCATATTTTTGGAGTAAATTACATTTTTTGGCAAATTTACACTCATTGCTCTGTGAACTCCTTCATTTTTATTTGTATTATCATACAGTTTCATACTTTCAACAGCTTCTTTTGTTAGTTTCATTTTCAGGATTTCTTGTAGTAACAATTTGTCTGTTTTATCCATTTGCAGGGCAGTGATTTGGTATGTGGACAAGTAATGGGAACGACTCCACCAGTTAAGTGCAGCATCACCTTTGCAGACAATGGAATGTTCCTGACACAGGGTGCAGTCACCATCATAGCAGCGAAGAGTTGCATCTAGAACTTTTGGTAAGTCTTTACTCATATCGTGAATGTTTTTGTCGTACTTTTCCATCAGTTTATTAATTATCATGGAGCATCTGCACTTAATATCTTTGCTAAACACTGTCTTTAGTTGTCTATTTTCTTCTTTTGTTTTACCATGGAACATTCCCGCACTGTATTGAGCACGATTAGAGGCCCTGAATTGAGACTGCCCCAAATGTACTGGATCTGCTAGTCTTTCTACCTCCCACATTGGTTCCAGAGCTTTAATAGCATCTTCAATACCTCTAGCTGAACGTCCATCTCCATCTGTGGTCACATACCGTACAAGAAATTTCTGTAGTCCTAGCTGGTTCCCCATCTCTTTTCCCAGCTCATACTCTGACAGGGCAGCAGCTCTGTATAAATTTGAAGTACATTCTTCATGACCAGGACATTCTATTGGAAAGCCTTTCCCTCTAAGCCAAGCCCCTCTCCAGCACATCTTGTTCTGCACAACTGCAGCTACAATAAACTTTCTGTCCTGTCATTGTTTCAATACCAAGTGCGAATGCTTGAGTGGCATTCTGACCCGGCTTCTTTTTACTAACAATTGTATTGCTGTTGTATCTAGCATCCACAGTTATGTTGATTTCATTTTCTGGTACACCTCTCTTTCTGTTCTCTTCTTTTACTAGTTCAAGTTTCTGTGCCATGTCTGTTTTGTTGAGATTGACCATTTCAGCTGCTACTCTGTTAGATGTGCGTTGCATACTGCTTCGACATGGTGGTGGTGTGTCAACTCCTGCAAGTAGTTGCTGCACCGTGGTATTACCAATTGGGCAATCCTGCAAAGCAGATGCAAGGGCTACATTTGGTTGTCCTGGGTTGGGTCCTGGTTTGCCATTAGCTATTTCTTTATACATCTTCATTCTGTCTCCAATAAAACCACAGGTTTTGCATTTCAGGGTATACTGCCAGCAAGTTCCCCACTTTTTCTGTTCATGATAGTCCACATTCATCCTAGGACAGGATGGTGACTCCATTTTATGTTTATCATAAGTAGTGTTGATCAAGCTGGTTGTCAGTTCACTGTCTATCAATCTCATACCAGAATGTAATGCGTTGTTTTCTTCTATTTTCAGGTTAGCATTCGCTTGCGGTCGAAGAGTACAGATGTGACCAGTAGCCTTTTCACAGTCAGGAGATTGTAAAGTTTGCCGCACGTAGGAAGTACTTGCACTAGCTGAATCAGGGATCTGTATTGGCGTCCGGCTTCTGCTTCTACCACTTGTGCCTACAGGGAACCATCCAGGATTTCTTGGAGAGTTGTCTTTCTTTGACCTCTTCTTGCCTTTGCTATATGGGGTATAACCTTTAGTGAACATTTTAAAAATTTAACTGGATCCGTAATATCACAACTTGGACTGATAGCATAAACTTTGGACATCCTTATATTTATAATCAAGCACTGTATGATATCTGCTTTGATGTACATGTTTTCTTTTGATGCAGTCTGTGACATGGATTTCAAGAGACCACCTTCAGAGGCAACTTTGAATTAACAGAGTTTTCTTAGCAGTATCCAACTAAGCCAATTAATGTACTATTAGGGGTCCAGATAAAGATTGTTTATCCAAATCTATTGAAATAGGTTACTTAATCATTTATTAAGAGATTAATTGAACAAAGAAGCATATTTATTTTTTTTATTAATGTTTTAGATAATTTATTTCTCAAAATTCAGGATAATTTTTAATAACTGTTTTTTTTTTACAGAAATCTGTTAGAAAATTAAATTCTTTTATCTATAAGGATAAACAAAACAGAAAACTTCACTAAAAAGTTTATTTTAGAGGAATATTTCAAGGAATAAAGAAATTACACAAGTTTGAAATTGTCTTTACATGTAATTTGACCTGATGTTACACTTGAATATTGGTACCTCAGGTAAATAGGCCAAGTACCTGTGAACTATGACTAATTAGTGTTTATGTTATATTTTACTTATTACAGATAAGATAAGCAATTTTTTAAGATAAGTTTTGAATGTAAATTTTCTTTTTAAATATTTTAAATGGATTTTTTTATATCTAGTGTTGGTATGTAAGCTAAATTTAAAAAAAAATTTAAAAAAAAATTAATTTCAATTGAAAAAACATATTTTTTTATAAATTTTCTTTCAGATTCTAGAAATATAACCATTTAGCTACTATAGACATTTTACTTTTTTAAGATATCATGTTTAACAAGAAAGTTATTAAACTTTTACTTTTCCTAGTAGTTTCATGTTTTTATAATTTCAAGCCAGAAAATATCTACAATTATCAACCTGAGGGTAGTGTTATTAAAACTATCAGAACTGCCATAAAACTTGTCGGATTGATTTGATATTTGGTATGCTAGTTGGATATAGAATAAACTTAATGCGTGCCATTTTTTGGGGCATTATATTGAAGAAAAAGGGTCTAATAGGCCCAAGACCACAATTAATGACCCCACTTTTCGTTGTTCACGAATATAGTTCCCTTTAATTAAAGTGTATTTCTTCTTAAATTTTTTTCTTTCCTTTTCTCAAACATTTCTTAGCTTTTATAAGGTGGAAATGAAAGAAGAGAGGTGAAATAAATTTTTAGATGTTTAATTTTAACTGATTTTGATATGGAAAGAGTGATTAGGTCAGGTGCAAAAAGGTGATATTTACAGTTTTCGGAACATCTCTTGACTTGTCCATAGGGGTATGGATGTGTATTGGCTAAATTTGTAAGTTGTACATGTGCAATTTTTCTGAAACTTGGACATATTTTTGGACTTGTACTGTACATTACACACACAAAAGATCTGCCAAAAAGAATAGGTCAATTTTTTTTAATGAGACAAAACATTATAAAGAACTAATAGAGGAATTAATTGTGGTCTCGGGCCTAAGAGGCTGATTCCCAAAATCTTGAAAATAAAGAATTGACCAACTTTATTGGCAGAAAGTCACTTCAAATGATAAATACTAGTTGATTATTGTATTTTTAACTTATATATATCATGATTCTGGGATAATGGGCACTTTGGGGGTATTTTTGGCCATTTTGATGCACTGAAAAACCTTTGACCCCTGTTTCAGCCCTTTCTGTCAATTCTGTTGGACCCCTTTTTATTTTTAGAATATATTACTACTCTTATGTCTTTCTAAAACAATATCTTCAAAATGGATGCATTTTTACAAAAATATAGACAAAAACTGAATGATAGCTCTGCACCTGGCTATAATGGGCAGTGTCAAATTTGGACAGGTTTATGTACACCTAATGGCAAATATGGGGTTATAAATTGTAAATTTCCAGATGCCAGAGGGTGGAGACAAATGCATGTGCACAGGCTTGCCTACATGGTGCATCATCAGAATATTTTTATTGATAAATCTTATGATGTTTCGCACCTGTGCCACAATTCTAAATGTATTACTGTCGGGCATCTGTCGTTGGAACCTCATGGCTTCAACAACAGCCGACAGTCATGCGTTTCAACCTGTTCCTGCTTGGGCCACCCAGAACCCCTCCCTCCCTGTAGAGTGGA
>NW_027267293.1:0-25404 GCF_963676685.1 Mytilus edulis | reverse complement strand
CGATTTCCTGTCGGACTTGCAAGTTCATGCATCGTTTCACTTCTGCAGGTATTGATCAGTGTACACGGCTGATAACTTATAACTTATAACTTTCCATTTTGAACTATCAGATGTATAATATACAACTCTGTCTTACTTGTCATTACTAAACTCATACGCTTGTTTATAAATAACATTTCTGGTGTAAAGAATATAATTCATAATATATAAATAATACCCAAAAAATAAGATTTGATGAAATTAAAATCTATTTAAATATTTTTTCCAAGGGTGAATTTGGGAAAATGTAATATATAGTCATTGTCAATAGTGAAAGACAGATTGGAACAGACCAGAAATATTGATTTAAAAAAATGTTACGCACTTGCCGACGATTCGTTTATACGACTGGATATAAAGTTACGGAACTATAATAGCGCAATTTAAAATATATACGTGTATACATTGAACATAAGAAAAAAAACATATATTTTGAATAAATAGGGGTAAAAGTGTTGTAAATAGACTAGCCAACGTATGCCAACAGTATGTAATCTTCGAATGTCGATAGACTACAGTTGTATACCAAAAGAAGAAGAGAACCAATTTGATTTAAATACAGGTCGATGTATAACTTTTGCTTTGGTTCATTGAAGCTGTGGACCTAGGAAAATCACAGATTTATATTTCAATAAGATTGTTCTCAAACAAAGGAAGGAATTCGTCATCACAATTGTTATATATGCCACTGGACGAACACTAATTATCCCAGGGGATGTGAATATTTTGCTGGGGAAACTTTTTGAGTATCAAAGTTTCAAATTAATTTCGGGATTTATTTTCTTTCTTGGTATTCAATAACCGAAAAAAGAATAAATTACTTGTTCGCTAAATAGGGATATTCTTGTCAGATAAAAGAATTTTAGTTATATTTAAAAAATAGGGAAATATGACATTAAATTGGTTCTGTCTTTTTTTAAACATCGTTAAAACGATGTTGTGTCTAAGGTGAACGCCACAAGAACCCTGTAATACTAGTACGAGAGTATAGCATGTAAACATTCCTTCTCAATAATATGGTTGTATTGGAAAACTTTTCATACAGATTGACAACTCATTGTCCGATATGCATGTAATATTTGCCACATGACGCCCATAGTTCTTTCTACCATCATCACCTTATTCCTTGATATTGCTGTAAACATCGATGGTTCACACCCAAACAAAATGGGAGTAATGAACCTTCAGAGCTTTCTCCGTGTTATACACTTGTGAAATATATAGACGAATTTCTGTATTGAAATGAATCTACATCTCACAAACAGGATTTTCAAATAACGATTTTGAGTAATCACCTTACAAACCAATATAAACGTATGGCAAGATATAACCATGAAGGAATTTAGTTTTTGTCAGAACTCATCACTATATCATAAACGTATACGTATATATATGCATACAGTTTCAAATATCAAGAACAAGCGTTCGATGTCGATAGTCTGTTCTCTAACTGTTCAGAGTTAGACATGTCACTTGTTCATTCTTGGAAGCCTTCATATTCCCCGTCTAACGATGGGAACTCTTTCTGTCGTTTATCTGTACAAGCGGTTGCATTTCCTCTCCTTTCCCAACAAACAAACGAACGAAACGCAACTAGTCTGATTTCTCTGGAGCTCATCCTCAATGGCTCTTATACGTCAGGAAACTTACATGTATACTAATAATGATTGTTTCATAAACAACGATGTATGAACGAACTATTATAAATTCGTCAATATCTGTAATGCATGACTAAAGTATAACTTTTATTACAACTACTGTATTACTTATTTGGATTAATGACGGCTATCATGTTCAACATTGCACAACTATTATCATAGAATTTAAAAAAAAATCTCAAAAATCCTCAAAAGATATAATGCCTTAGCTTAGATAATTAGTATTCTTTTCACAAAAAGTTCGTGTAAATGATTGTCAAATGAATTTAATTATGTAAGAATAAAATGTTAAAAAGAAACTAAAAAAAAATTATGCATGTTGTATGTTGTATTTTTTTGTCAATTAAAAACTTTAAAATTGCAATAGTTTTATTAGCATTTAAACACAGCCAGATTTGAATACAAGTTAAGAAATTCCGGTAAAGTCAATGATATCAAACAGATGTACAATGGTATATCAAATTGGGTAATATTGCATTTAGTTTTTATTAAAGATTAAAACTACTATTTTTTGCTTCATATTTGAATCTTTACGCCAATTGCCGCTAAGAAAGTATAATCAAAAATTGTTTCCTTTTATTTTTATACACTTTCGGAATTACGAATCTGAATTTTAATTTTCAATTAATTTACACAATTTAATTATTGTATCTTTATTCTCATCGTGTATTTAATCTTAGTGTATTAACATAATGACAGCATATACTCTAATCCTTTCTATTTATCCTTTCCAAATAACAACATTTATACCTGTGTACGCTTGAACTCACACCTGCGGCTAAATAGCTACAAGGTAAACGAATTGACCTCAAGCCGAGAAATATACAGTGACCTTTACAAAATAATATACACACTCTGCTCACACATTAGTTGCATTGAAATGATTATCAAAACAATAACGGTAAATAGAACTGAAATATTTTCAGTTCAATATCAGTAAAAATGTTCAATAAATATTTTATGAAAAAAATCTCAACAATAATTAATTAAATTTATTCAAAAACATTTACTAGAGATAATTTTATAGGAGTTTAATTCAATCAATACAAAACGGTATATATATGCATATTCACTTTCGTTCATTCTTATATTGTGGTTTATAACTTCGACCATTCGTCAGCTGTGCGCTTTTAATTACGTATATTGTCGATAAGCTATAAGAGTTAAACAGATTTTATTTTTTCCCAGAATTCAATAAATCGGGCTAATACGTCACGACCCACTCGAGAATTCAACCAAAAAAGTTACAAATACTTGATTTTCTCCGTTATTAGAAGGAATATAAATTTAAAACTTTGCAAATGTGTTTTTTATGTTAAGATGAACATAATTAGATGATAAGTAAAAAATCGCGGAATTTCCCTTTAATAGCATATATTGCAACAGATGACATTAAACAAATTTTATTTGTAGCATCGGAGGCAATTTCATGTTCGACCACACAAAATATTTCACGAAAAAGATATGATAAAATCAAAAGAAAAAGATAAAGAAATATTAACAAATAAAGGTGGAATTGAGTAAACGGGGATTCGTGTTTTTATGAGCTTATTTTCAGTGGACAACAACAAATGGAAGTTTTTAACGACCTTGTGTGACCTATAGTTGTTAATGTTTGTGTCATTTTGGTCTTTTGTGGATAGTTGTCTCATTGGCAATCATACCACATCTTTTTGACTGGCTATATACATGATATAATATATATAGCACTTACACGGTCGGTCCAGTGGACATCTTTCATACTAGATAACTTATACAGTAATTCTTTTTATATATATGAAAATTATTGTCCGATCTGATACACGTACCTATAATGTACAGAATTTTGAACAGCTTCAAATATATGGGGTCCGTAGAAACACCGCAAAGGACCTCCTTAGTGCACTAAGAACAAAAATGTGCACTAAGGACCTACTCCTTTCATAATTTTAAATTATATTTTTTCTAATGTTTTCTCGACACGTGCCTCAAAAAGTTAATTGTCACCTTTAGTATGATCGGTAGCAATTCATGTTCGCTCAACCTTGGCCCGTGAATAATCTGCTAGTATACTGATTAAACATGTATATGGTATTTCAAATTGTTCTCTATTTTTTTTTTCATTTGTTTGTTTTTGCCGTATTTATTCTGTCTGCTATATTTTTTACTTCTAAATTAATAGCGTATTTTCAACTCTTTTCAGTTTGGGATTTTTCATCCTTTTAATTTTAAAAAGACAAATAATTGTGAAAACTTCACGGAAAAGTGAGGATTGATATTTGGTTGCTTAACGTCCAGTTGCCAATACTTCATTCATTTTTCTAATGTTAAGAACTATGCCATTTATCAATATTTCGATTTGAGCGTTACTGATGAGTCTTGTGTAGACGAAACGCGCGTCTGGCGTACTAAATTATAATCCTGGTACTTTTGATAACTATCACAGCAATGTTTTTAAACATGTTTAGGAAAGGAACATATTTCTGATTCGATGTTTATATACAAATGCATTACAAGTATAAATATGTATAGGCCTTCGATGTTTTAGACTGTAAATAAATTATGACCAATTTATTTCTGACATCTTCTTCATTTTTAAATTTTTTGGATAGGTGTTTCATTGACAGCCGTACCACATCTCCTTTCGCTTATTTTTGTTGTATATATTTTTTAATTCACTTTCCTTGTCTTTTAAAATATAAAGTAAGTAAGTAAGTAAGTAAATAAATTGTTTATTATAGTGACATGTGTAAATCAGCATAAATTTATACAAAATATAATTACATATATAATACACCCGGCCCAATGGACCAATAAGTCACCTTTTACTGTTAGTTCAATATAAATGTTCTAATATCACGTGTCAATTGCCAATTTAAATTTAAATACAGATAATTATAGATTAAGAATTAACGATTGTAAAAGTTCATATATTATTCAACTAATGTTTGTGAAAAAGTTTAAGAATGTTAACTAGAGTAAACTGTTTGTTTTCTACGGAAAAGTGACGCTGCTAAGTATTTAGCTATTTTCCTTGGATGGTTCACCATTAGAAATGTTAATTTTCCCTGCTCATCTAGTTGCGTAAAGTCAGGCACCATTAATATCTCGCTAAAAACAGTTTGTCTGATATCATTATAAAATGTGCAGTTTATAAGAAAATGTAGCTCACTTTCAACATTTTGAGAATTACAAAATCGGCATAGTCTGTTTTTCTACTGGTTCCCCAGTCTCAATTCTGATCGGTAATAATCCGCATCTAAACTGGGCTAGCACAGATCGCTCGTGTTTCGTAAGATTGAGTTTTACATAGTGCTCTAGTTCGAAGTTTGTTTTAAAGTTTAAGTAAGATCGTAGCTTTGGTTTATTTATCAAGGACTCTCTCCATATATCACTGTAATAAGTTCGTACAATTTGTTCAAAAGATTTTAAATCCACCATTGTTCTACTTTCGTAATAATGTAACATATTAAGTTTAGTGAAAATATCTTTAGTGTCACTACACCAATTGTTTGTGCAACGATCATACCACTTTCGTTAATCGGTCGTCTTCATACGATAAAAGCCTATTCCAGTATCGAATAATGTTCACCCAATGCCGAAACTGACTTGGTATCCATCCAGTATCCCCATACAGTGCTAGAATTGGTGCAAATCTGTGAACGCCTAAGTAATATCGAATTGCTCTGTTCTGTACGTTGTCTATTGATTGGAACTTCCTATATATTTATTCCATTATTTTTATTTGATGCCGAAAATAAGAATACGAAGTTATTTGTTAAATGCTATAAATAAGCGAAGTAAAACAACCGTTAATAATTATGTATATGAGCATTATATCTATTTATAAAATATTTTAAATACAAGCAGACATACCATTTGTGACACCAATTTCATTTATTTCCAAATCTTAAAATCATACATTTCCGTTCTTTAGCGTTTCTTAATAATGGCAGAACGGGCTTAAGAGTCATATGATTAAGTTAACTAAATAATTTAGTTTTCCCACATCATTAGCGGATTTAGGGGGTTAAAGCGAGCACCCCCCCCCCCCCCCCCCCCCCCCCCCCCCCCCCTCCGGTTGAAAATCTTAAAATATTTTTTGTATTAACCATTTCTTGTTTTAATGTTATCTTTACTATAATTTGAATATCTAGCACTGAATAGGGTGACATGTTGTCGCTACACTTCTTTAAATATACACAAGTCATAATAACATTGGCCAGAGGGTAACTTGATAATTAGAGGACCAAAGGATTTAATTAAGACAATCCAAGGCTGCTATCTCTATATTTTATTATATATATCTTTATTAGCCTCCCTTAGAGTGATACAACAATTGCAAAACGGGTAGATACGATCTGTAATCAAATAATTAACCTTATAAAATTAATACTTAAAATTTTATTTAGAGTAACCATATGCCGGATGAACAAAAAGTGTGCCATTTATTGAAAAACATATGGTTTGGTATAACATGAAAACTTCTCTAGTGTTTTAAACATTTCTCACATAACCCCTCCCCCAAACCCCCACTTCAAGCTCTAGATCCGCGCCTGCCCATAGTGCTTATTACATTATAAAATAAAATGGTATTCATCTTCAATTGTTGAAATAAAGATGAATTGTTAAAAAAAAAGCATTGACACCAGTTTAAAGTTATCGTTCATAGAAGACAGTTATGATTTATTCTATAATTCTCTTTTTAAAACGTAATATAATTTTACCTCTTGGAGTTTTTCTATATGTTACTTCTGTAACTCTCAAATGTCTTTCAAGGAATAATGATAGTATGTAAACTCTTGTGTTGTTAGTAAGGAAATGAAATATCAAAAGCATTTGTTTCTCAATTTTTATCTCAAAATAGGTTTCTTTAAATAAAAAAAAAGCTTGCATAGCAATTTCCTTAAAAACTAAATATATATAACAAAGGCAAAGTTTTAAAACACAAAATTTATTTTTTATTTTTCTTTCATAAACTTGAATTTATACCACGCTAAACCGTTAGGTTAACAACCATTGATTAATCAATAAGTAACGATCAAAAGACAATTGTTTATTGGATTAGGTTGATTGAACATGATGATTCGGGAATCTGCAATAAACCGTTGGTCACGTGGCGAGTGGCAGGCGTTGATTAAAAAGTCATTTAACTTCAAAATTACAAAATCTATTGATACCTAACTTTATAGATTTGAGGTATTTAATCATATCCTCTTATATTCATGTTCGCTGTGATCTTAAAACATCGTTTTAGTGTCCTTAATGCAAAAACTTTCTTCTTAGTGCACTAAGAAGTCTTTTGCGGTATTTCTACACACCGAAATATATGGCCTTATTATTGGTAATATACCATATTAGTGTCACTAATGGCTTAACGTGTTACCAAATTAAAAAGAATAAATAGGCTCAAAACCGCATTTTTAACTTTAGATTTTTTTTCAATCCCAAAATAGAGAAGAGGTCCGGTATACAGACTTATTAAAAAGTCCAGATGAGAAGTTTAACTTGCTTTTCTATTCCCGGCACTTTTAACTTAACGCATGCAAAAAAAAAATTCAGTACCTGGTTACAGTTGCGCATTGACAAATTATAATCTTTCGATTAAATGATCTTAAATCTATATGGTCTTTATTTTAAAAGTTATAAAATCTAAATGTAAAGTGATCTAAAATGTTCAATATAAATGAGTATTTTCGCTGTGAAATGAATCTAAGGTCGTCTAAAAGTGTATACATGTGTATTTGACCCGACTACTGACTACATAGTAAACTATTCATTATGTACCTATAAGGGGGGTCTGAGCGGGACTCGGGATTGTCGAGGCGTATTTTTTGTAAACGTGACACATGAAAGTCAAATTATGAGGGAGGGTAGGAGGGGTACTGATCCCGAAATCCCGAGCTTAAAAACACGAAATCCCGAAATCCCGGGCTTAAAAAACACGAAATCCAGAGGTCCCGAAATTCGAAAAAAGAATTATCGTATCCCGAAAGGGTCAATCCCGAAATCCAGAGCTTAAAAACACCCGATCACGCAGTCCCGATAAAGGTCCTATCCTCCCTCAAATTATTGTGCCGTGAAAACGCGAAATGAAGTTTAGCGGGGACATGGGAAATTACAAAAATAGCAGAATTGTTTACTTACATAGTGTACGCGGGATGGCATCATGCGAGAATCTAAAAAAATTATTTAATAAGTAGTAACTAAGCGGGATCCGTGAACAGAACCCCCAATGAGACCCCCATTAGTTGTGGCTTATTTTGGTCTTTTTAGTTAGTTTCTTTCCCCTACATTACTTGACCGTTTTTGTAAAAACAACAGCACTCGAGGTCTGACAGTGAGTATTTTACCAAGAAATGCACAAAATATTCAAAAAGAAGGCCTAGAAAATTTAAATATTGGTATGCACACATACTCCCCTATCAGCACAGACAATTATATTTTTGTAAAGGCGCCAAACTCGTTTCTAATATTTATAATAGAACCGAAAAGAAAATGGAAATGGAAATGGGGAATGTATCAAAGAGATAACAACATGACCAAAGAGCAGATAACAGCCACAGCCATAGGTCACCGATGGGTCTTCATTGCAACGAGAAAATCCCGCAACCTGAGACTGGGGTGGATCTAGTCATATAAAGGAGGGGTTCCTAACCCAGGACAATTTTTTTTTTTTGGGGGGGGGGGGGTGTCCAACTACATGTCCCCATTCAAATGCATTGATCGTCCAATAAAGAAAGGGGGTTCCAACATGTCCAACCTTCAGCCCCCCTCCCTGGATCCGTGCCTGTGAGGCATGCTTTAGCTTGCCATTAAACAAAAATGTATACTAGTTGAGTGATAATGGACGTCATACTAAACTCTTCAATATAAAAAAAAGAAACTAAAATAAAAATCATACAAAGGTCACAAAGGCCATATATAACTTCTGGCTCCTGAATTAGGAAAAGTGCAAAATGCAGTGAGGATAAAAGCCTTTACTGTAAATTCCTGAAATTACAATTATATAAATCATCTCACATCTTTGTGCATTTCTTGAAATTGGTCATATTAATAAATGCATGCAATATTTTCAGAAAATTTCAATATATAGGCTTTTAAAAGTCAATCTTGTGCATGATTATCAATGATTATACTCGCACAATTAACACATGTGGTTCTCAAAACTCAGAGGTGTCTATGCTATTTATGACAACATTTTAATCAAGTATAAATTTACAAAATATGTTTAGAACTATATGATTTTTAGGTTTTTAAGCATAGATATAGTAGGTCAGGATCTGCGAACTCTCACTGACTGACTGAGCACATGAATTCAACACTAGTTTTTTGGTGATGTTGGTGTTGCTTAGTGTTTTGTTTTGTTTTTCTTTTTTTTGCCTTGGCATTGTCAGTTTCTCTTTCATTGCCTTTGTTTTTTTTTGTTATGTTAAATAACAAGTCACAAGAGAGAAAAAACAAAAAAAATATGTGAAAAAATGGCTTAGTTCAGTATATATTAAGGACAGAGATAACAAATAGCTAAATAAGAAAAAAGAAAAAAGAAAATTCCTTTTCTATGTACAGTCAATTGTCTGATAATCTAGAAGATAGCCTGATTTGGTCTAATTCTCCTGAATTCTAGCAGGTACTTTATTCCAACTTTTTTAATTCAAACAAACCATGTCTTAGATAGTCTTGGAATTAGAATACATTAATCATAAAATTTTCATAATACTTTGGTGAATTAATATCTATTGATATAATCATGATAATTAAGCTCCTTTTTAATTTTTTAAGGGATTTTAAATTTTTAATTTAAAGTTAGGGATTTTATTCATAAAAGCGGGGATTTTTCCAGTACGTATACTATTAATAATGCTTTGAGCAATTTTCATGAAACTTGGTGAATTATTTTTGTATAACATAAACATGATAATTTTCCTTTTAATTTAAAAAAAAAATCTGATTTATGTCATTGTACTATCATGACTTGGGATTAGGATAGTTTCAAGAATGCTTTCACAAATTTTTATGAAACTTTGGTGAATTGTTTTTATATCTTGACAAACTCCCTTTTTATTGTTATGACCCAAAGTGGAGGGGGCATAATGTTTAACACTTGTCAGATCGTTTGTCCGTCTGTCCCAAAGTTGTTTTTTGTTCTCTTACAGTACTTTAGTTTGCCTCAACCAAATTCAATTAAACTTTTAAAAAAGCTTGTTATCACAATTCTCATATCAAGTTTGAATTTTGGTGATGTCAGTGTTACTGTACTAGAGTATCAGAGTTATGCCCCTTTAGAAATGGGGAAAATATGCTGAATTTTTGGTTTCCTGTTCTCTAAAATTTAGTTTGTCTCAACCAAATGTTATGAAATCAATACACAATGCTTATCATCACAAAATACAGATTAAGTTTGAATTTTGGTAGTGTCTCTTTTACTAAATTCTATAGTTATGTTCTTTAAAAATGGAAAAAAATGTTTCGGCCTTCTAACTTAAGTTTCCCTCAACCAAATTTTATTAAACTTTAAAAAAATACTTTTTATCACAATTTTAATCAGATCAATTTCAAATTTTGGTAGTAAAACTTTTACCGTTCTTCAGTTATGTTCCTTTAAAACTTTGAATAATATGCAAGCTGGAGTATCATTCCCTATTTATCATGTATATTTTTTTATAAGATGCAGAGTTAAGGAACTTTAGTTGTTGCAAAGTTATTTAAAATTGTCCATTTTCAAAAACTTTGAAAGGTTTTAGAAATTTATGGATTTGTTAAAAAAATCACAGCCTTAAACTTATAGTCACTTGAGATATATATCTATAAATGGAGCCAAATTATATACATGTTTTATGTCAATAAATACCACTGTTTGTGCATGTTTTTTTTTTTGGAGGGCAGGGGTCTTATTTGCACAGTGCTCATAGTTTTTTAGTCGATCGTCGATCATTAAAATTCATTTAAAGCTTAAAGACCAGCTATAAGGGCAAGAAGCTTATCAAGCACTCATGGTTTAGATTTTTATTAAACACACATTAATATACATAATGTACATTAAACAGAAAAAAATATTGATGCAAGATGTCATTCAACTTTTACTCTTTTATGTATAGGACAAGAACTATAGAAGATACAGAGAAATTATATACAGCAGAAATGATAGGCAATGTAAAATTTGCAGAAGCCAACTAAACCTAAATGGTAAGGCACCTTTTAATTTTAAAAAAGTTATTGAACTTGAAAGATGATTACTAGTATCATGATTACTATAAAAATTAAAAGATGTGGTATATTAAATATGAAAACTATCATGGCTTTGAGAAAGCAATTGTAGGCCTGTTACGACCTTCAATAATGAGAAAATCCATACCCTATACTATAGTCAAAGTAGGCAGCTATAAAAGACCTAAAGATGAAACATTGAAACAATCCAAACTGTAAAACTAATCATGGTAATTGCCTAGTTTATAACAAAATAAATTACAAAAAATAAATATGACCGGTATGAAACAACAACAACAACAACCACTAAATTTTAGTGTCAGACTAAACTGACAAAAGCTACAGGCTCTGAACTTTGGACAGGCACAATAGGAATATGGCAAGGTTATATAAAAATAAGATGTGGTATGATTGCCAATAAGACAACTCTCCACCAGACAACCAATGATGTAAATTTCCTGCAAACAGGGACTTGACTTCTGTAAATCAACTAATTTTTCGTGAATACTTTATTTGGCATTTTATACTTTCTAGTCTACATCGCAGTTATTTATTTTTCTCGAGTTCAAGTTTACTTAATGTATTTTAATAAGGAAAGATACACATGAAAAACATTTATTGCTGTTTCTCTCTCCATTTATAACATTTTATTTGTTTATTTTGTGTATTTATAGGTGATCAGACATCTTGGTTTTCATGATCAATAGGTCATTACTGAAGAGGAAACTTATAGTTGAAATTTATTTACATAGTGCATAATTGGATTAATTTGAAATGGAATGTGTGCTTTCCTGCAAAAAAGAAATAGGAAATTTCAACATTATCACATGATAATGACCATAAACAAAATGGAGTTCTATCATAGATACACAAAAACACTATTGCATAAAAGCAACAACATATCTTAATCAAAAGAAAGGAGAATGCTGAACAAATACTTTTTTGTTGTTGAAAAAAGGAACACCAGTTTTATCCACTCATTTACATCGCTCCCTCATATCAAATATACAGAAGAAGATCATTGAAGAACAATTTGCAAAAATGATTTCTCTTAGAATTGAAGGGAATTGTTTAGTGAATGGAATAATGTATTCACTGAATTCTTACGTAGTGGATTGAATAACTTTACACAAGCTGAAACAGAAGAAATTCTAATTTAAAATAACACAAATGTTTATTTTATTATTTAATCTGCAAATATATAAACAAATTCTTTAGAACACCACAAATGGTATGACATTCAAATTGGTTGCTTATTAATGTATCGCATTGAAACAATTACAAAGAAAATAGAAGCATTTGCTCCAAAAAAAATTATAAATCAAAGTTAAATTTATAAAAAAAGTATAAACAATACCTAGATCTAAACAGTCAGACTGTATTATTTTCAATGTCATTAAAATGTTGAGTCAAACATTTATTAAAGTTTTAAATATCATTTGCATCAATTATACAGTCTTGTTATTATTATATTCATACTGTTTGTATACATGGTGTAGTGAAGAAATGTTCAACAAGTAAGAATAAGGGAAAACATTTCCTTAAGGGAAATTTGATCTTCAGAAATTTCCTTAGAGGAAATTTGAAGAACAATGATTTCCCTAGAGGAAATTTGTTGTCTTGAATTTTCCTCCAGGGAAAAGTGTTTGTCAAAAATTTCCTCACAGGAAAAAGTATTTCCTCCAAGGAAAATTTGAAGCCACAAATTTCCTCACAGGAAAAAGTATTTCCTCCAAGGAAAATTTGAAGCTGCAAATTTCCTCAAAGGAAAAAGAATTTCCTCTAAGGAAAAAGAATTTCCTCTAAGGAAATAGAATTTCCTCAAAGGAAATAATTATGCAGCAAATTCCCTAAGGGAAATCTTTTTCCCTTGAGGAAAAAACAATTTCCCTTGAGGAAAAAAACAATTTCCCTTGAGGAAAAATCTTTTTCCTTCAGGGAAATTTGATTTCCCTTGAGGAAAAGTACTTTTCCTCTGAGGAAATTGTTGAAAAAAGGGGCATAACTTTTTCAACAGTGGTGCTAGATCCAAAAAATTTTAGGACAAATATCAGGGAACCAATACCAACCAAGTTATCAACTTTGTTTTGACTTAACTCCAAAAATTAAGGTGACAACTTTTGCACTCAGCGGAATTGCAAACTTGTCCCGGAGACTGTTAAAAATTCAATTAAAACTATATTTTTCTGTATGTGTAAAAAAGTAAAATACAAAAATACTGAACTCCGAGGTAAATTCAAACGGAAAGTCCCTAATCAAATGGCAAAATTAAATGATAAAACACATTAACTTAATGGACATCATTTTTCATATTCCTGACTTGGTACAGGCATTTTCAAATATAGAAAAGTCCGTTTCAATTTTCATATATGATATAAAAGATATATTTTTTTAAAAATCAAAATTAAAACACTTAACCAATTGTCAGCATCCTAAATTAAAAATTAAGGCCTTTTATTTCATATGTCAAAGTTGACATTCTACATAATTTAAATGCAAATATTAAATGTTAAATTTTCTAATATCATAATCACCTAATTCTAGGTTTTATACGACAACAAATAATATTGGTTGTTGAAATTAAAATATAAAATAGCTACTTGCAATTATATATCTTATAATGACAATGTTTTAAAATCTAAAACTTGTGGGCGATTGTAATTTGTTTTTACTTCAGAAAGGAATCATTATTGTATTTATTTCCTGTTCAGTCCTGGAAATTATTATGTTTTACTGTCTGCATATTTCAACAGTTTGGTATTTAAAAACTTTCATTTTTCTTCAATTATTCAAATCATCAGTGTATATATGTTATACCATGTCAATTAGTAGTTTATATATTAGTCTACCTTTATTTTGTCGTATTCAGGAATGTGAAATTCGGAAAGTACAGGGCTTTCATGTCATATGTGAAATCACCGGATGTTTTTTGATAATTTTTCCTTTTGTAGATTTGCATTGTGGATAATGAATGCTTAGCAAAAGATACGTTTCCTGTCAATACATTCGGTCCTAATTTTTGAGTTTATGCAATTCTGTCAGTTTTTCTTTGTAACTAAAATTTATAATGTTGCCAAAACTTCATTACTACATGCAGGTTATGATGTCGTTCGCAAAGTATTCCCAGTCAATAGTTTAGCACTTTTGTGTTGACATGAAATATCATTGAAACAACAATTTTCTTTAAGTTTCTATATTAAAAGAAGTTTCTATATATAAAATATTGAATTAGTTGAAACACTAAGTTTTTAACCCTAGGCAAAGATAGTAATTGCCCAAATGTCTTGATTCTTTGTTTTCAATACTCTCACAACTTTTTACTCGATATAATATATTGCAAAAACCATTGATGACACTAATGTAGATACCACGCGCGACTGGCGTATCAATTTATAATCACTGTATCTTTGAGGAGTTTTTACAAGCGAAACAAGACAGGCTTACCATGTAAAATCACTTAATATACCTTCTGTACATGTTATTGGTGTGTGTTCCTGTTGCCTATTGTCTTTACTTTTCATTCAATTGTTTAATATTTGCTTGATTCGTGGTTTTTTTTCAACAACTAATAAAGAATCAAGTTTTCGAATGGCTGTCAATACAAAAAACAAAAAAAAACTTCTTTATAATTAAACATGCAGTTTGTATTCATGAAAATGTGTTAATACTTTGAAAAAGGCAAATAATTTAAAAGTTTACATGCTAAAAATTTAAAGAAGAAATTAGAACAGTAGCATTGTATCTGAATGCTGTTGAGGATAAACACCATTTCATATTTAAAAGTAGAATGTACACGTTTACAAGCTTATTATATAGAAATATGTTGAAATTATATACAGTAAAAGTATTTTAAAACAATTATCTTTTGTATATAAAAACAAGCATTCTCGTTTCCTCGCTTCTCATATATAGCAGATTTAATAAATTCGATGCAAAGCAAATAATTTAACCTTTGAATTGAATATAATCTCTGTATTTCGTGTTTCAACAAGAATAAAAATGACCAACATTAATGGAGAAAAAAAAATACATCAATTTCCATAAACTTCCTTCTATTATATTAATCTGATTATACAGTTATATATGAAAATATTTATTCAATTCAGAATAGATATAGAAAATCTTTGTCCTTTTTGTTTTCCAATCTTGACTTTATCCTATTTAAAGATATATTGATCTCAAGAAATATTCCCATGCAGTACATGTATTTGTTCCAATCGAAGGCTCCAAATTTTTAAAACATTTTCTTATCAAGATTAAAATTTAATTATTTCAAACTTATATAATGTTGTTGCTGAATGATGTAAATGTTAATCGCCAATATCGAAATCTACCTCCATTTTGTCATAAGTAACAATATATTAAAATTTGAAAACCTTTGGATGAAAGGTTCGTAGATTATCGAACGGAAACGATTGGAGCAGCCGCCCGCTCGTCCGCAGTACACCAATAAATTAATAACGGGACTGGAAATCCCGAAAAAAAAATAGCAAGTCATAAATAAAGGTTAAATACATCCGGTTTACTGTCATCCTCATGTATATGTAGTATACTTGTTTTTAAACTGGTGTTTGTCTTTGAGTCTCTTTTTGTTTTTACTCAATGTCATCAGAAGTGTGTCGGCACTGATCAGTGGCGGATCCAAAGAGGGGGGGGGTTCCGGGGGTTGGAACCCAACTTTTTTTGCCGATCAATGCATTTGAATGGGAGCAATATAGTTGGGACCCCCCTTTTTTAAATGGCTGGATCCGCGCCTGCTGATATAACAAGACTGGACGGAAGGACGGACACCCTGTATTTCTATGTTCCCATCGACGCGTCGCGTGGGTGACAAAAATCCAACGACATCTTAAAATCATTTTGAATTTAGATTCATATTAATTTGTACTTTGGTCTTCGGGGATGTGTGTGTTTTTGGTGTTTTGAGTTAGACATAATGAACAGGCCTGGCACAGCTGGTTAAAAACGCACCTTTTCACAAAGTGGGGAGGCAAAACGAGTCACAGACGATTAGCAAAGTTGCCTTTTTGTGGGGGGCATTTTGGTCACATAGGCGTCAGAAAAAGCAAGAGAGTATTCAAAATCTCTTATAAGGAGTTTTCTTACAAGTATACAAGTGTTTATGTAAATCAAAAGGGTTGCTATTTCTTTATTTACATAAATAGAAATGTGGGATATACACAGCAACCGGCAAATTAACGACAATCAAAACCAAAGACATATAGATAACACGTGACTAATGCAGTATGGACAACAACATAGAGTATATTTTAATGCTAATCTGTTACAGTATATTTTTAGTAAAGATTCGTTGGTCTCTTGAATATGAAAGATAATAAGTATATTTAGTATTGCAAGTATGAAATCTATCAAATTATGAAATCACATGTTCACAACAATAGTCAGATTTAAGCTATAACATTAACAAAGTTCAATCTCCTTAGACTCCTAGAACGTATTTGTTTGTCTTGATTAAAATCAAACCATTATAACATAAGGAGATGTCATATGATTGCTAATTAAACAATTTTCCATCAAAGACTAAATGACGTACATATATATTTGAGGTCTCCCAATTACCATCCCACTAATACTATGAACTGCTTATACAAAAAGATCTTTTGTCATCAAATGGTTTATTATAATTTATAAAATAGAACATTATATATGCTAAATAAATTGTGTACCCTTGGCTAAATACTGGGATAATATTGTTTTACCAGTGTCCTTTCGACAGTTCGTCCCGCACTTGGGGAGCTACCATTTGATTTTTATGGGGGGGCTAGGATGAAAAATATAGTAGCAAATTAAAAGCAAATATATCTATTTACCATAGATTTCTAGCTGTCTGAAATATCTTTCTTTATCATTTCTTTGCATATGTATTCAAAGTTACATATGCCCAATATATTTACACATACATTTCTAGCTGTCTGAAATATCTTTCTTTATCATTTCTTTGCATATGTATTTAAAGTTACATATGCCCAATATATTTACACATACATTTCTAGCTGTCTGAAATATCTTTCTTTATCATTTCTTTGCATATGTATTTAAAGTTACATATGCCCAATATATTTACACATGTCATTGATATTATCATTTGACCACATTTCTCAGTTAAACAAATTGTCTGCAAATCCATGTATTTACCATACATTTCGAAATATGTTCAAAGGCTTTTGATATGTTCTGTTTTGACATACATTTCAGCCGACAATAAAGACAAACAAAATTATTCCTTTACAATACATTTGACAGGTCTCTGTAGATTAAAGGAAATGATGCTTTACACCCCCCTATAAAGTTCTCGTTTTGAATTGGTTTACGTACCAGGAAAATGTAGATGCACCTTACACTTTATAACCCATATAAAATCATTTGAATGATGATGCTTTGCTACCTAGACAAAGAAACACATTTGCGGATAAATTTACATCATAGAAAAATACATGACAAAGGTTTCCATTTGCAGAGGTATACAAATACATAAGTTTGCAAAAGTTTTGCGACGGTCATAAATATATATAAATTCTTAACTGCAAAATGGTTTGATTAGGTGTTAATATATTTTATAAACCGCGGTCTCTCATAACCGCCCATAGGAGGGTATAGCACAAGAAATATTAATATTTACAACATTGTAAAGACAAGATAAACTAAATGCAGCGGTTTATAAATATATGTAAATGTCGGTCTCTGAATACATTTACATAACATTTGCATACCTCTTCAAATCCGGGATTTCGTTGTAGTGTTAACTCATCAGATGAATACAAATAGAAATACATCTTACAAAAACATAATAGACGTTGCCGTATACTTGTATATCCAAACAAGAAAAAGTCACTAAATACAGATCTGAGAGTACTTGCAGTTACTGACAGCTAGTTCAAAGCTACTTATAACTAATAACAAAAATCATGCATCTACCTTCTAAGACTTAGTTCATAATTTTATTCACTTAGAACTGTAGATTATATAAAATCTTAGTTTTTTCCTTCTGTTTTAAAATAGATTAAATTACAGATGCAATTAATGTTCAACATATATTTTGTTATAAGACGGCAAATTTGTGTTATATATTCTTTTATAATAATACACAGGGGCTTGTTACAATTGCCGGGTTTACTATCCATACGAACCCCTAAAAAAACACAAGGTGTTTTTTAGGGGTTCGTATGGATAGTAAACCCGGCAATTGTAACGTGTTTTTTTAGGGGGTTCGTATGGATAGTAAACCCGGCAATTGTAACAAGCCCCTGTGATAATATACAAACTAAAGAGACAGAAAGACATAAATTTTGCCTCAAACGGCAAGCGAGAATAGACCAAGAAACAATTTTCCAATGTCCTTTTTTTCATGGAGTTAATGCAACTTCAAAATGGCTGCTTTCATATTATTCCTATTGTTGTTATAAAGTAGAAAGAAGCAATGAATAATCGATAATAGTTATGTTTCTTTAGTGCTGGTATCTTTTTTTCATTTTGGGTAGGGTATTATTTTTTCATTAATATATAGCGTAAATCTGCTAATTGAACACTGAGACAGAGAGAATATTTTGAAACGCAACAAGTGACGTAAAACAGCCTTAATTTGCTGTATTAGATAACTAGCATATTAAAGTCGTAACAAAACTCGTGTGTTTGCATGACTGTGCAGAGATGAGATATTCTGGACGACAGAACAGTACTTATGCTTTTGTAAATTGAAAAAAAATAATCTTTTAACTAAAAAAAAAGCAAGAACGACGAAAAATGTTTTTTTTTTTTGTCTACATAGTTTTTACATACATGATTCTATTTGTTCTGTCCCCTCATCTAAATTACCTCAAATTATTTTCAAGAAAATCGCATACATTTGTAGGCAAAATACGTTTGATGCGTTTGAACTTTGATTTAGCCATTTGAATTGCGACTTTCCGTTTTGAATTTTCCTCAGAGTTCGGTATTTTTGTGATTTTACTTTTTACTACATAAACGTTTGAGTATAAAATAAGGAAATGTGATACGATTGTCAACGAGACAACCATTAACATCAATGAACAACCTTCAACAATGGCGAATGACGAAAACAACTGCTTTAATCTTAGCTTTAAAAGGGCATGACGTGGCAAAAGTAGAAACGATTCAAAACAAAAAATACCAGGCTGATTACTTCATCAGCAATGAAACGACACACTAAACGATATGACTGACACCAACCTATGAAAACCACTGGGTTACAGGTTTTCGGTTTAAAAACAGAAGAGTTTGGCGGGGTTTAAAAAAATTTGTGAACGCTCATAATTCCAATAAACCGGGAACGTAGATTTATAACTGCGAGTACGAAACATACACCACATACGGTTATACTGTTTGCTCATCTGGAGACGTTAATGAGTACAAACAACAACCAACAATCAATACTACATCGTATAATCTAGGAAAACGTTCAATTTCTTTATTTGTCCATTCGCATTTATAATATCTTTATCTAATTAATTGAGTTAGTGGTAGCATAGTTCTGTCTTAAGGATGGATTCTTCTGATGTTTCAGTCTCATTGAAATCTCGTTCGGTAATCATTTTCTAAACATGTGATACAATTGGGAGATAATAAAGAATTAAAAAAAATATATAATAAAACTAAATTTTGTCATTAACAATAAAAGTTTTTGAGCAATAAAATTTTCAGCCAAAATATTGAGAAACTATGATGGGTGAGCGGTACAAAGATAAGATTTCACCAAAATATTTACATAACTTATCAACTTTTTTCTCTATTAAATTCTGAGACATGTTTTGTTCAATCATTTATAACCAAAAACGTTTTTTAAGTTAAAAAAAGAGAAAAATTCAAAATGACAAATTTGACTAGAAAAAGAAAGAAAATTTTGTGAATCTCATAGACATGTGTTGCGCCTTTTGTGTTTTCTCATAATGTACAGTGCATATTCTCATTATCTTTTTGCACAGTATTATTGAGAAAGTTGAATCATTTTGACAGACAGGATTATTTTTATTTGTTCCTTGTTTTGAAAATACAGCAGTGTTTTCACAGATATTGAAGTCGATTATTATTGTAGATGTATTTCTGCTTTCTTCTTCTTCTTTCGAATACGGGAGAAGACTCCTATCCTTCCCGCTTTGTATCGACCTGATGATTTAAAACTTTCTTCTGATATTTTATAGTATTTTTCTTATTTATTACTGTTACACCACTGTCCCAGGATAGAGTAGGTTGGCGACTTTAAAGTAATTTAACCCCTACCACATTCTGTATATGTTCCTGTCCCAAGTCAGTAGCCAAAGTTCAGTTGTTTTCACTTGTTGCTATACATCATTGTTGTTTCTTCGTTCATTATTTTGTAAATAAATCAGGCAATTAGTTTTCTCGTTTGTATTGTTCTACATTAATTTTTTGTGATTTCGTGGCATTTTATAGGCTGACTATGTGGTATGGATTTGCTCACTGTCGAAGGCCATACGATGATTTAAAGTTGTTAATGTCTAATCTCTTGTGGAGCTGTGTCATTGACAATCATACTACATCTTCTATTTTTTTTTAAACAATAAACAATACATAATTCATCTTCCCTGCTGTCTAAAATGATTTTATTCAGCTTAACAATTTGTAAATAAATTGGTTTAAAGACAGACAAACAGATACTATAAACATACTTATTTAAGTAATATGTGTATTCCTGTGAGTTTATTCTACTTTGGCTAAAGGTATAGGAGGAGGGTTGGAATCTCACAAAACATGTATAACCCCGCCGCACTTTTGCGCATGTTACATGTCAGGAACCTCTGTCCTTAGTTAGGTTTTCTATAGTTTTTATTAAATTTTGGTTCATTCATATGTTTAGGAGTTTATTGTGACGGCATTTTTGGAACTAGTACACATTTTTGTTTAGGGGCCAGCTGTAGCCGCCTCCGGATGCGATATTTTTCTTGCTGTACTGAAGACCTATGGTGGCCTTTGATTTGACTGGGGTTTTTTTTTGTTTTTGGTCTGGTTGTTGCCAAAATTTCCCCGTTCCATTCTCAATTTTCTAATGTTCATACAGCCAGGTATGCGCTTGTATTTTTTTGTTTTGCTATATAATAAAATAAAACAACAAGATTGATAAAAACAAATGGTCATGTATTCAAAATTATAAAAATACAATTTGCAAATAAAATATTTGACATAAAAGTTAATACTTAATAAGAAATTATAATACATAGTTGATAAGAAATGACATCAAATAAGATCATATCATTGAATAAATGACAAAGAATAACAAAGGTGGGGAGAAATATCAATTTTCTTCGTAACATTTTTTTGTGAAAAGAGTCGCTGTTGTTTAAAATTTATGAGATCGCAATAAATCGAGTCACGGTTTTACAGAAAGGCATTTTTAGTGCGGTAATGAAATAATTTGCACTTATATTTTTGTAAATTTTCAAATGTTTTTTTTTGCAGAATTAAATGTCCATGCAATGAAATGATCCACTACCGTATTCGGGTATCTTTTTGTAATTTTTTGACAGCTAAAACCAAAAATTGTCAAAAAAGTATTTTTTTCCCTAACAAAGAAGTCTAAATTTCTGTCTTTACTTCTGGTCACATACATGTATATATTGAATTTAATTATTTGATGAGACTTTTATTAACTGGCTTGTGTCTTTTAAAACGCTGCAATACGCAAATGTCCCACTTCGATCTGTCAAATCGGTTGCGCTAGTAATTTACGAGTAACGAACACATACGAACAAATAGTATTTTAGCGCCATATATGCTTACAAGTGAACATGATTAAAATAACTAATTTACCTTTTACTAGATACAATTGATTATATTCTTATACTACAGATTTTAATACGTAAATATATTATCATTTTTTAAATACAGTTCCTGGACTGAAAAACGGCTTTTGACTTATTAAAATAAATAACTATAATGATTAATGTTGTCTCATTATATATACAGGTTCTACGAAATTGACCAAAATTTTAATGGAGCATAGTATTACACTAATGATAAAATTTAAAAAAAAAATCAAATTGGTGGATTTAACTATAAAAAAAATGGAAATATAAATAAAATAGATTGATGAAATTTCTAAACTGATTCTGGAAATCCTCTAGGTTAAGTCTTTGCATTTACATAACAATCACTTTAATGAAACGTTTGCAATACTTTGTTAACTTATACATAGTACAAGGCCTTTAGTCTCAACTTTTTTGTTATCGTATATTTCTTTTTATATTTTTGTATTATCTATAAAAATAAGAAGGTGTAATTAACTATCAACAATGAGCAAAACCATACCGCATAGTCAACTATTAAATCAACAAACGACAACTTATCGTTTATTAACTTATCAGATAGTTATGTTTTCTTGTATAAACTTGAGTGTACATATCAAGTAAACAGAGTCTTGTTCCAGCACTGGTATCATCGAATGGGTCACGTTCAGCAATAGTCTTAAACAATTTCTTTGCGTAGTTAGTATTACCCATCATTTGTTGGGCTATTCCAACACAATATACATGTAGAAGATTGTGGAATTAAAGATCTACTTTTTTCTTGAGTATGATATATCTCGTGATATGCCTGATTTAAATGATGTATTGCTAATTTACATGAATACGATCGTGTAGGTAATAAAAACACAGAAATCTTAAGAAATGCGCATATGTGAATGGATGAAAAATATTTCCGGTTTTTTGTGACATCTAGCTTTAGTTCTTCTGGAATAATATTTGATTTTAGATCAAAACAAGGGAAATAAATGGCAAATGCTTTTAAAATTGCAAAAAGCTTTTCTTTTTTCATGCTTTTAAGCATAAATAACTGTTTTTGTGTGAATTTGACCCTACAAGAAAGGATATCTGTTAGTGGAATGAGACTTTTTTATCTGTGTATTTTGACAAAGCATAATTTATAAGATCTAATGATGTTTGGTAATTTTCATGAACAAAAAGAAAGAAGCCAACATTAGCCAGCCTACTACTGCATCTGAATTTAATCCTATCAACAATTGACTGAGGTTACGTTTGTACCTACAGTACTGTTGTTTTTGTTTTGTAGGTGCTTAGTGTATGAATGTTGTGGTACACACTGGTGTGCACCTGCCAATATAGTGTAGAAAAATAGTATTGCACAAATCTGTTTTACAATAAAGAAGCAAACGATGCAGTAGTATAGGACACTCCCTTCATTAAATGGATTGATGCAAGCGCAAGTAATTTGTAATATATCACGTACTAATACTGTCTTGATATTATCTTTCTTGTCGATTTCAGTGAAAGATCTATTGTAGTCATGAAGCAATTCAGAGTATGAGAAACACTTTATGCCTTGTTGGTATAATTTCGTAAGAAGGTTTGTCAACTTAATCTTTTTTTTTAAATCTGTACTTAAGAAGTGAAATAAATTAACTTCTGGAATGAAATAGTGTAACAATATTGAATACTCTACACTATATAACAGTCTCTGCAAACATGACTCAAAACAAGAAATGATGTTGTTTGTTCTCCAAAAAATGTGTCCATTTCGTCAGATATCCAAAACAATAATGTCTTTATGTAGTATGAACACAATAACCCTTTTAACTCTCATCTTTCATTATTATTTCTTTAAGGATTACTTTTAGCAAAGCATAACAAAGCAATTGAGTATGATTGAAAGAGAACACAATAATTTTTTCTGCTACAGAAAATGATGTTCGCCATCCCAAATGTTCATTTATTGAACCCTTAGGACCAATTGGGACAAATAAAACGCAGTCATTATTATTTTGGAAATAATCTCAGATGAAAGCCATGATGAACGTGGTCTTATTATCCATGGAACTGCTTGGGATATCCATTGTCACATTTGATGCAGTGTGCCCAATCATAACTACCATCTATATCTGATAAACATGGACCATGGATTATATATTTACAAGGTGATTTCAAATCTTGTATTTTAAATTGCTTATAAAGATTACTGGACAGCAGATACTTCATTCCATGCTGTTCTAGTGATTGTTTGAATTGTTTTCCAGCTTGCTGTAATTTGTATATAGACGTAGATGTGTAAAACCTGGTTGTGTATCGTTAGTCTCCATAATTAACACGGCCTTTTCCACCTAGGACGGCCTCTTTTTCAGATTCATACACTGTAAAGTTAGGATCAATGTACATCATATCAATGTCGCTACTTTTTAAATCAAGTCCTTCACTTTTACTGCACTACTAACTGTTTATAACCAATGGCATTACCATTATAGGCAGTATCATTAGCCATAAAAGTCAATCGCCTACCCTTCACTGCTCTTTCAGAACCAAACTTCTGACAAAGATAGTGATATAAGTGCAAGGATTCATTTTCATCTGCAGACATTTTCAGTCTTCTGTCTGTGTTTCTCTGTAAAATTGAAAGAGTAGGGTCAGAGAGAACAAACAAACTTTACACTAGAAGATATTTTTCGTTAAGTGTAAACACATGTAGAGAATTTGAAGAGGAACTTTCATACATCATTGCTGGGCATCAAGTTTGGTTAAAAATTGGCTGCATATTTCCTGAGCGAACGTGATTCAAATTGGTTTTCAATGGAAATTGCAATATATGTGAGGCTTTTTCATCGCAAATAGTTCATAGATTTTATTCTAATTGTTCACATGGAATCAAAACTGATTAGGGCTGTCATGTTTGACTCCAACCAGAACCAAATAGTTAAGTTATATAGAGGAATCCTCCATTCACAATTCCTGGTAAATATGGGTAAAATGGAATCAGAGGATCCAGAGAAGAAGAATAAACGATATTAAAATGTGATTTTTTTTTATACTGTAAACGGAAAACAAACGATGAAGTACGAGGGTGCTTTATCTGTGGCTTTTCAAATTGGCTGAGATAAAACAATTGATTGACAAAATTGTAAAAGACATTATATATACGAGTCTAAATTGAAAACTACGTTCAAACCTATGATTGCGTTGGATAAAAACCGCAATTTTTATACGTGTGCATGTAAAACAAATTTCGTTGTAAAAGGGTCTAAAAACACCACAAACAACATTTTCCAAAAGACCAAAAAAGTGAAAAAGTATATTTAAACAAAACGCATTTGACTAATAGGTCGAACAACTGATGTTCTTAACGCTGTTATGCTGTAAACGTCCTCATACTTTCACTCACGAAGTATGCATATTATTCAGTCTATCTGATTTCATACATTTTGTTAGATAGTAGGCTGAATTAATTAGATATAGGAAGATGTGTGTGAGTGCCAATGAAACAACTCTCCATCCAAATAACAATTATAAAAGTAAACCATTAAAGGTCAATGTACGGCCTCAACACGGAACCTTGACTTGAATTAAGACTTTATATGATGAAAATTAATTAATTTCCTACTGTGAAAATGCATCACATATACAAAAGAAATGAATTTGCTCAACAGTAAAATGAATGTCAAATATCATTATTCGAAAGTAAACATGAACGCGTAACGGAAACAGAATAGTGGAATGTAATTCAATATCAACAAGCTACATGA
>NW_027267292.1:0-41002 GCF_963676685.1 Mytilus edulis | reverse complement strand
GTCTGTGAAAAGCTTGCCTATAAAGACATGGAAAAATTCTAAATAAAAAATTTTACACAAAAAAATCATGTGTCAAGTCGATCAGTATGACGTCTTCTGGCCCGTATCCTGCGGATGTAACCTTAGAAAAATAGATAACCCGGGAATTTTGAAAATGACCCGTTTTCGCCAGGATTCAAAGCATTCAGACTGATATCATAATTAAGCGATTGCAATACCGGTAAATTCATATTTCTCTTTGGACAAGAAGTTCAACTATAGCTGTGTAAACTCAAATTAACTGACCCATTTCACTTTCAGTGCATGGCTTCACTTGACAGCTTTGGTGTCAAACACACTCAATCTGTTGATTAACAGTCATTACCTAAGCTTTATGTCGTTTTAAAATAATTGTGTCTTTCAAAGTTGTTTTGAAATAATAATTTGACTTATTTCGCCATTGTTCACCTTTCACAATGTAATCCTTTAACGTATGTTGTTTTATTTTAATTTTAAAAAGATTAAATCTAGAATAAATTGTATGCAAAAACATAATAACAAGGATGTGTCCCAAGTACACGCACTATCATTTTCTCAATCTGTTCATTACCGTGAAAATGGGGTAAAATCTATAATTTGACGTTACATTTAGAAAGATCATATCATAAAGAACAATTTACATGTTTTACAAGTTTCAAGTTAATTGGACTCCAAATTCATCAAAAACTACCTCGATTAAAAACTTTAACCAAACCTTTAACCACGGAGCGGGTCGGAGAAACGACGAACGAACGAACAGACGGACGGACGGACGGTCACACCGACCAGAAAACATAATGCCCATAAATGGGGCATAATAATACTTTTACTATTTTTTACCGTGGGCTTAGAACAATTAACAATAAAGTTATTTGAAAATTACCTTTTTCGTCTATACCTCCTTTACTAATTTAACTTTATTGTTACGCCCCACCTACGATAGTAGAGGGGCATTATGTTTTCAGGTCTGTTTAACCGCTCGTCTGTTCGTCCGTCCGTTCGTTCGTTTTTTTGGTCTGTGTTTTATACGACCGCAATTTGGTTGTCACGTTGTCGTCGTCAGCGTTCTCCGAAGACACTTGGTTTCCGGACAATAACTTAGTGCAAGTGAATAGAAATCTATGAAATTTAATCACAAGGATTGTAACCACTAAAAGAAGGCTAGGATTGATGTTTTTTCATTTAAAATCTTCAATGTTTTACTCATTGAATGATCAATTCTACTGGAATTTGAATAAAACTTGTGTGCGAACGGACCTAACACCGAGAAGAGACAAGCAAAACCCAATTTATAACTAGTTTGTCATTCAATCCGATGTAGTTGCTTTCATATCTTCGGGGCGAATGACGCTCAGGTACGTTCATGCATGATGACGAATAACGGTAAAATAATACATGTGACACCCTGTCACACCCTCATATGTTACATACAAGCGCATGTGCATGTGTGAAAACAAACCAGATAAGATTTCATTATTAAACTAGATGAACAGGAATGGAATGACATAATCAATTTGTTCAAACAGAATAAGATATATTTTTTTATCCAATTAAACTGCCCTTGATTCCATTTTTTAAATTTTACAAACTGTTTGCGTTTCAATAGTATATTAACAAGCATTAATTCCGGGTGCGGGAATTTCTCGCTACATTGAAGACCTGTTGGTGACCCTCTGCTGTTGTTTTTTATTTGGTCGGGTTGTTGTCTCTTTGACACATTCCCCATTTCCATTCTCAATTTTATTAGCCTTTCAAAAAGGGCTAGTCGACTCTTAGCTGATGAAAATGGAAAGTGCTCTCGCTTTGTAGATTAATTCATTTACTAGAATAGTCACGTGCACCAATCAACAAATGTTACCACACATGTGAGGTCACACGTTATGAAGTAGTATATATCGTTTAACGTTGTTGTTTACGAAACTCCAGAAGATTCGACTATTTATAGATAAAAGTTACCTGTGTACCAATATCATGAATATGCATGACTAATGACCAGGCAAAATCTAATTGCTAAAATAGAGAGGACAGATCCGATACTCTACGGGATTGAAGGACATTAACTAGGTTTGGATTGTCCTAACCAATCAATAAACTTTGATTATTCACGTCTCGTAATATCTTCCAATCAGGTAGCAAGAAAATTTCACGCACTAACTGTCCATCGTTCAATTCTTAATATCGACTCCTAGGAGTCGATAATAAGCTTATATATATATAGTACGATATCCATATTTACGTTAACCCGAAACATTTGAATAAAATCAAATTAAACTACCTTGACCAAAAACTTTAACCAGAAGCGGGACGAACGGACAGACGAACGCACGAATGCACGAACGAACGGACCTACAGACCAGAAAAGATAATACCCCTCCACCATCTTTTTATAAAAAGTAGGGAATGCAATTCAAAATGGCGACATAGATCCCTTTATGATTTTTTAGTCAGACGTTACGCACGATACTGGTGATACCTGACGCTACATTAAAATAACGTCGAAATACACTTTTTGACTGAAGTTTTATCCAAGTCGCTTGTTGTTAAACGAACGTATGAATTTATGTTTGTCGCGATTGTCTCCCCATTCGTTTTTACCTCTTTAAAGCATTCCCTACATGTACATGTATATATTTTCATATATTATTGGTTTCTATAACTACTGTTTCTTTATAGGGATAAATACTGATTAATAAATTTCTAGCATTTTATTTCATTAATATATTCTAAAACATTTAAATGTGTTTCTTCTGTGATTCGAATGACATTGTTTGCGGTTACTTCCGAACAAATATAGACCACTGACGCAGCAGGTACAACCGCTTTCCTGTTCACAAGACGATATAGAAAAGGCGAGTTCGTTTGTTGTAATATAGACCACGAAACATAGGTGTTCCCGCAGGGAGTAAAGATCCCCAAGAATCCGTTGTGTCAATGCGTAACGTTTCCATGCTTTTCTCTACTTTCAGCATGTAGTACTCCTCCTCATCGTCGTCAGTATATAACGCAGTTAATTGACCAAACGAAACTAATTCTTGCAAAGACACTTGTTCATTTTCTTGTGCATCCGCTCTGTATTCTCGCTTCTTTTCCATTCAGTATAACCACCAGTTTTTATCGAATTAGAAACTGGTCATACATGTGATGACAACAGTTTACACAGAAACAAGACAATTCACTGATATTCATCAACCCTTTAGCAGAATCACGACTAGCTTTACTTGGTGAAGAGATCAAATGCTAGGCACCGGCTTAAAAGACAGTCTGTTGTCACGGTGAATCGTTTCCGCATATCGGAACATTCTTCTCTTACAATGTGACCTCGGTTGTGTTAGAAATGAATTCGCGTATTCATAGAGATCTTTTGCTGTCCTTATCTAAGTCTGTCCGCGTAAAATGGCACAGTCGGCTTGTCTCTTAATAATTCCTCCAGCAGCGTCTTGTGGTCCTGAAATGCACAGATAAGTTTTTTTATGTCAACTGCATGACATTGGACCTTACCATTTTACCGCGTTCAAGGTTTATGATTTTTATAATAGTAAAAATACCGAAAGTCACGAGAAATATAAGAGATTCAATACCCTACAGCGACTGCCAAGATGAAGAACAGAAATAAAAGCCCTGTTCCTCGATACAACGTATTTATTTTTGTTTCAGGTGTAATTTAGTCCGACGCACAAGTTTTATCAAAATACATTTATTTCAAATTCGATATAATCAAAAAACATGTAAAAAAAAAATACCGATAATGTGAATACCGGACCGCTTTTGAAATATTTACATTTTACACAAATAACTCATAAATATTCAATCAAAAGCTAAATAATATGTATTCCATTGTACTCGAAAATGTGAGTAAAATCATTAAATCTGTGTCCAACATATCTAGCGTAGAGACTGACAGGCGGACTGACATTCAACTGTATTTATTATCCTCGAACTTACTACTATTATTGCCTAATCATAGTAGTAAGTTCGAGGATAATAAACTTAATTATTATGAATAACCTTTTGCATGGGAAGTTTCAAAGAAATTTCTTGTGAAATGTTGATATCCAAAGTCGTCGCTTGTTTGACTAATATCTCCGAAACAGTGTCTGCTCTTATACTGGGCTGCACACCATTCAGTAAACTCGTGCATTGTTTCTACTGAATATGAAATCGACTGTAAATATTCCGCTATATAATTTTGGACTTGGTGAACAAAGTATTGATCATGAACTAAGTCTTGGCTTATAACGAAAAATGTTTGAATCTCAGTAAGCTCGGAACACCTGTAATTTTCACTAAAGTCACGCACACAAACACATTGCTTTTCTGGGAGATTTCTAACAACAAGTTTTTGAAATTGTTCATTTTGCCATGAAGCTCTGTGCTGATGCACTGGAAAAGTTTCAATTAGTTTTCTGAAATATGAAAACAATTCACCAACTTGACTTTCTTTTTTCACGAGCATTAGTTTCTTTATGGTTTTGTTCCCTTTAACATTAACGTTTACATTTTCAAACTGTTCCCACTTTACAAATTCCGCAGTGTCAGATACATCAAGTTCACAAGGCAGAAAATTCAAGATTTTAACTCCACAATCGGAACAGTTTCTTTTAAGGCACTGTAAATTGTGTGAACCTTCAACGTTTTCGCATAATGTTGCATTAACGACATCAGATATAGAATCGTACACAGGAGTAGAATAGCATTCATTCTGTTCATTTTAATTTCTATCAAAAGTTTCTTTCGGAATTCCATACACGATTTAAAGACAGTTTTAAATTCTACATGGTACTTGCAGCAACATGTTTGTCTGTCCTTAGGTCGGACGGGACGCACAAAGTATAGGGTTTGCACCTTTCGAACATTCTTTGAGCTATTCTAATTAGGCGTGGATCCAGAGGGGGGGGGGGGGGTTTCCGGGGGTTGGAACCCCCCTTTTTTTGGACAATCAATGCATTTGAATGGGGACATGTAATTGGACCCCCCTTTTTTGTCCTGGGTTAGGAACCCCCCCCCCTTTTTAAATGGCTGGATCCGCCCCTTGACTAATAGAGGGGTTTTCTCCGATAAAATCCAAATACATATCGGTCTGTGTTTTTTTCTAGTATGTGTGTCATGTGGCTTGAATAAGTTTTCGGACCAATGCGGACCCTTTTGATATTTGCCTTGTTACCAGTCGGACGAGAAATACCAGGCTTACACCAGAACTCATAAATACGTTTCTTCGTGTCAGGTGTTATTGCATCTGATCTAGTTTTTCTATTTGTGTAAGTCCAGCTTGATTTTTTAGATTTAAGTATTCTTGTTCTAATTGCATGACCACGGCTAACTCTTCTTACCGGTAATCCCAATTTCCTAGTCAGTTTCTTTCTGCATTTATTGTCACTGATTTTTTTACCACTTACTGATGAAATGATAACATTCATCGTTTTCAAAGAGTCATCCGATCTTTTCCTTTTACAGATATAAGATATAAGATATAAGATATAAGATTTTATTGATATAAAAATCCAAAATCTGGATTGTCATCAACACATACACAAAGAACAAACAAACAGTAATCATTACAATCAATTATATGTACATAAAATGGTAATATATATTTTCTTTCTTATCTATCTATTTGACTGAGGAGGTACAGTTTTACATCATAGTTATACAATTTATATACAGATGTCAATAACTGTTTTTAAATCTTCCGTCAAGGCTTTTGATGTTTTGTGTTCTTCTATTTCTTCCGGCGAAGAAATCACTTCAGAAGATTGCAGTTTTCTCACAGTCGGCGAGTTCGAATTTTGCAAGTATGCGACCATGGTTGTCACCCGCCTGTCTGGGCTCTTTGGTAGGGCCAGTTTCAGTTTCTTCAATGTCCGATGTTTTTCTGTTCTATTCTCGAAAGTATTTCGCTTATTTAAATTCTCGTTTTGCCTTTGATCATTGATATTTTCATGTTTTCTCTTTCTATATTTCCGTTTCTCTCCGTTTCTTTGACCCGTCTCATTTGTTCTTTCTCTTGTTTCTCTCTATGTTGTTTTTGGCGTACTGCCTCATCTGATAAAGCATACTCGTTTTCCTTTAGATTTCTATTTCTGTAATAAGATTCAAGCCTTTGTTCTCGTCGCTTTTGAAGCTTTTCTTGTTTGTACCGTTCAAGTCCTTCCTTAGATGACATCATTTTTTTTCACTGAAATAATTATAAAAGTTTTCATTTTGACAATTATCAACAACAAAAAACGTCTGTAACGTTACGTGTAACTTTCAAAAACGGAGTTCCATGTTTGTGACATTTTATTGGACATGCGGTTTTGTTTGTAATTTGTGCAAACCTGGGCGCATTGTCATGTTTCAAGGCTCAAAATGCGAAGAAAGGTGTGTATTTTTTAAAGCGATTAATAGAATTGAGGAAATATTCAATAAAACAAATTAATTTAATCTCATTCGACGGATTAGAGCCGGAAACTGTGTGAAAACTGTACTTGTGACAAATTCTTGGACATGAGAAAAATTCGACCTGTGTAAACCGACGTAACAACAAAGGAAAAACAATGATTTAAAAGGCGAGTCTTTGTACAAAATAATGATACCAATATTGATTAACTTACCAGTATTCTGTTAATAAAAATCAAGTCCGTAAAAGAGGGACGAAAGATACCAAAGGGACAGTCAAACTCATAAATCAAAATCAAACTGACAACGCCATGGCTAAAAATGAAAAAGACAAACAGAAAAACAATAGTACACACGACACAACATAGTAAGTTCGGCTAAAATATTTCCCTGCTTGTGGGACACTTTTTAATATCTCATTCAGGGGTCCATTGCTTCGCTTCTAGTACAGGGTTGAGTTCAATATCGTAGCATCTACGTAGTGCTTCGTAGATTTTGACTATTGAACGTGTAGCAGCTATAGACTAGCAAGTACGTAGCTGCTACGATATTGAACTCAACCCTGGTTGTGTTCCAATTTTTTGACGTCACAATGCTATGACGTTGAACGTTGCGCTGCCCGAAAATGGTGACTTTTGGTGAAAAAAATCACCAATCTTCAGCACATTTTGCCCAAATATCGGCATCTATTTGTAACGCGGGACACGAGAAAAATTACGTTATTTATAAAATCGTGTTCGGTTTATACACATACACTTGTATTAAAATGTCATTCAAGACTTAAAATAAATTCCCAAGACATTCAGCTTTATTTTGATGTAAAATTTATATGTTTTCTAGTAGCAACGACAATATAGTGACCAATTGTTGCTTATGACGCGATATTTTTTCTTGAGTGTCACCAGTTCCGTGCGTAACGTCCATACGGATATGGATAGTAAACTGCACATTGCTAGAAAAAAAAAGAAATGATGGCAACGTCAAATACTGTAATAAAGTTATACAAATAGACAGGAAATAATAATAAAAAAAATTAAAAACATTGATTTACAAATTTAATTTTAAAGACTATTCAATTTCTAATGGTACGAATAACAATGGACTTTGTTTGCGGGATGTAGAAGCAGGGGTTTCCAGAAATCTCCCTCGTCACACCCTGTGGTCGAAAGCCATTGTTATTGTAACAACAGATCTATTCAATTTACACGTGTTTCAACAATAGAAACAATGAAGTATAACAATTGAACTGTATAACAATATAACTGGGCTGTAAGCATGAAATCGGTCATATTTTTTTTATCTGACGGGTTACGACGTCTTCACTCTAAATCGATTGGATTTTGTACGAATGTTGATTGATATTTCAGTCTTAGATACAAGATTGTTATTATTAGTTATTACGAATGTCGTTCGGGTCAAACATGGTCACCCGAGTCGTACATATTAAATAAGTAATGTCGATTTTTGCTTGGTCCGTGCATGTAACTAAAACTTTTATGATTCAAACATCTGGAAAAATTTGGAAAATGAATCTTACAATACCGATTCTAGTGCGAATAAAACGAGATTCTTAAATAAACTTCATCAGATTTACACTTGAGACCAAAGTTTGGAAACTAAAATACGTATAGTTACCCTTGGAGATCATCAAACCAAAAAAGACTTATGTAATGGGTGGTTGGGATGAACCGCTGGAATAAGTCACTGTATTATGCTCCTTGATATACGAAAAAAAAGAGATATTTATAAGTTAAAACGGATAAACGGGACTATTATCAGCAAAATTTATTTCCGGATACTATCTTATGATCATAAACAAGTTGCTGTCCATGTTTGATAGAAATACAGGATAGCTTAAAAAGTTATTTAAATTTTAGCCACAGAGTGAATATTTGTGGACGCCTCCTATGCCAACGACGGAATGTAGGATCGCTATGTATCGCTTTTTCTATAAAAGTCCAAGACTCGACAAAAGTGAGATAATTTACAGTTCTGGGTTTTTTTTTCTACTTGATTATTCACTTTTTTAAGAGTAAATAGTATATCTGATCAATGAACCGATCAACTGGTATACATTTGCATATCTTCTATTTTTTATAGTATGATCTGTGCATATCATTTGAAGCCTGAAGCCTACGTGAATTATAATAATCAGGAAGCACTTAAACACCTCATCTTATCGTGATGTATTTAAAATTTATAGTGATGAAATACCGATATATTTGCAAAAGATTTTCATAGCATTTTTCCTTTAGTAAACCTCTTGGAAGATTAATGGTTTTGAATCACCGTATGAGGTCAATCCAAATTGAATGCACCGTGTACATTTCACAACTAACATTTTAAAATGTCAGCAAAAATGTTCAAGCTTCGATGAAATGAATCATTTTCCTTCAACTTCTCGGGGGAAACTTCCAGTTTACAGATAGACATCTTTTGCAGTTCACCTATACCAAAGAAGATGCTATTAACAGGGCACTTTGGTTCTGTGATATTTTTGACATTAAAATGAAAGATTTTGAACTATCAGTTCTATGCTACAACACACATGATTTGAAAACACCTCGGATTTCCGAGGTACAACTAAAAGATATACATCTATGTAGACAATAATGTGTCCATAGCACACGGATGTCACATCAGCACAATCCTTTTCTATGTTCAGTGAACCGTGAAAATAGGGTAAAATCTCTAATTTGACATAAAAATTAAAAATATTTCAAGTTGATTGGACTTCAACTTCATCAAAAACTATCTCGACCAAAAACATTAACCCGAAGCGAGACAGACGGACGAACGGACGGATGGGCGGATGGATGAACGAACGAACAAACAAACGAACGAACGAACGAACGAACGAACGAACGAACGAACGGACGGACGGACTAACAGACGCACATACTGGAAAACATAATGTCCATAAATGGGGCATAACAATTGAGAATCGAAATAAGGAAGTTGTCAAATAGACAACAACACGACCAAAGAGCAGAAAAACAGCCGAATGTTACTAATGTTTCTTCAACACATCGAGAAAATCCCGCACCCAAAGATGGGCCATAGCAAGCCCCTAATCAGTCAATTACGTGTATTGATGTCATACATTACCCGAAACATTTAAATAAAATCAAAATTAAAATAAAACAAATAAGAATAACCTAGACCAGAGGCTCCTGACTTGGGACAGGCGCAAAAGTACGGAGGGTTTAAACAGGTTTTGTGAGGTCTCAACCCTAAAATCTAGCCAATGTAGAATAAACAAACACACAGCAATACACACAGTTCAATCAGTTTAGAAGAATTCCAAATCCGATGTTAGAATAGGTAAGAAAAGGAACCGACATAAATTTACAAAGCACTACTTGCCGTTACCAGTGCCTTGATTTTGCGTCAATCGTCATTTAATTTGCGCCAAACAAATCTTTCATTTGATCAACAATTTGGAGCCGTACCAGTAGATTTTCAGTCCACTGGTCCGGCTGGCCAGTACACAAAAAAGCTTAAATTCTACCCCTGTGACCACAAACCATATTTCATTTGCGCCAATATTGCAAGTAAAAACTGACCGCGCTGAAGTACGTCCATTATTCATTTTTCATTATTCAAAATTCAATAATGAATAATGAAATAGTTCACTATTCAATGTTAAGGAATGAATATTGAATGATGACATAGTTTGTTTCATTATTTAAGTGATGAATAGCCTCGGTAAACACCTTTGAAATGAGCTAGGTCCAATTCGGAACTTTTCCGTAGGGATGTGACGAAGAGTACCGAATGTGTTGTAGGAATTGAAAACTACGCTAAGGGGCAACTTTGCACCACTGTGGTGGCCAGACGGACCCGGATCCCAGAAAAATATTTAAGTTGGAAATAGCCTGGGTCAATACTTTTGAAATGAGCTAGGTCCGGTTCGGAACTTTGCCGTAGGGATATGCCGAGCAGTACCGAATGTGAAGTAAATACGGAAAATTACGTTAAGGGGCATATTGGAACCTCTGTGGTGGCCAGACGGGCCTGACTGGATTCCAGGAAAATATTTAAGTGTAAATAGCCTGGGTTGATACCTTTAAAATGAACTAGGTCCGGTTTCGAAACTTTGACATTGGTATATGCCAAGGTATATCGAATGTGTGGTTGGAATGGAAAATACATATTGTCTTGATTAGGGGCTGACGGGTAGCAGCAGTTCATTCCATTATTCAAAATAAGCTATTTCTTAATGTTCACGCGTATTTCGACATTTAAGTACGTCGGTACTCCTCTAATATGCGTTGCGGAACATATTTTGTTCCTCTCTTAATAAGCTTTCAAATGAGGTATAAGGTATATCTGTAATTAGGGGCTGAAGGGTCACACCAGTCCATTCCATTATTCAAAATATCCATTTCATTTTCAAAATTGGCTGTTTCTTATATTTTCACGCGTATTTTGGCATTAAGGTCATTCGAAATCCTCCAATGGTCATTGCTGCACAATCAACTTGTTATATCTATTATCCGAGGGTGAAGAATAGCAAAGGTCCAGTGAAAATAAAAAAAGACAACGTAGAGTATTTTAATTTTTATATACATTGTCTATGTTTTGGTATACATTTAAGCAAGGAATTTCTGTTAAAAATAGTTCGGAAAACCCACTAGTTTATCCTCCGAAACTTAATAAATAATTTAAATTAAAGATTTAAAGAGTGTTTTTATTTTTTTGTTCTTATGGTAATTTGATTATTCGTTAGATCCAGTGGGGGGGGGGGGGGGGTTCGGGTGTTGGAACCCCCCGTTTTTTGGCCGATCAATGCATTTGAATGGGGACATATAGTTGGAACCCCCCTTTTGTCCTGGGTTGGGACCCCCCCTTTTTAAAATGTCTGGATCCGCCCCTGATAATGGACGTACTTCAGCGCAGTTAAACATTGGGTTGCGTCCATTGTCGTAGCAGCTATACATATATATAGATTTTTGATTCCTGAATGTGTTAGTATCCCAGCTGCTATACTATCTATTTTTTTAGCATCTAGGCTATCTGAAAGTTCAGTAATCAAACATCTATATATGTAGCCCTAATTACATTAGCTGCTATAATATTGAAAGCAACACAGGTCATGGAATTTCAAAAAAAAAGAAACTGTCCTAGGTTATGGGGAGGGTAGGAATCATGTTTAACCCCGCCACATTCTGTATGTATGTGCCTATCCCAAGTAAGTAGCATGTAATTCAGTGGTTGCATGTCGTTTGTTGATGTGTCATATATTTGTTTTTCGTTCATTTTTGTACATAAAAAGGCCCATTAGTTTTCTCGTTTGAAATGTTTCACATTTGTCATTTCGGGGCTTTTTATAGCTGACTATATATATATATATATTTAACACACGGCCAGCGAAAGCTCTTTTTTGAAAGCCCAGGTGGTCGTGTGGTCTAGCGGGACGGCTGCAGTGCAGGCGATTTGGTGTCACGATATCACAGTAGCATGGGTTCGAATCCCGGCGAAGGAAGAACCAAAAATTTGCGAAAGCAAATTTACAGATCTAACATTGTTGGGTTGATGTTTAGACGAGTTGTATATATAAATAAATATATATATATATGCGGTATGGGCTTGACTCGTTGTTGAAAGGCCGTAGGATATGGTGGTGGTTGGGGGGGGGGGGGGGTCTAGGATGACCTATAGTTATTTATGTCCGTGTCATTTGGTCCCTTGTGGAGTGTTGTCTTATTGGCAATCATACCCTATCTTCTTTTTTTAATTTTAATAATAAAGTCAGTTTAAGTCAAAAATCAGTCTTCATAAAATCATAAAAAAAAATGTTAAGACTTTGATAATTCACAGGGGCCGAATCATTGAAAGTATCCTAATATATGTCATATAAGCCATAGATTTATCTATGTCTTAATTAGGACCTTATTTAGGGTGGTCTTATATAATAGGACTTTCGTTTACCTGACTTAGAAATAAGATGTGTCCTAAGACCATCCTAAGACATGTTCTATAGTTCTATGACAGCTTCGTTGACACGGCCCCAACATATATATCATAAGATATGTCTTCGGACATTATTTAGGATGGTCTTAAGGTGTATCTGAGACATGTCTAAACTGTCAAAACTATCTTACGACAAACATAAGGACATAATTTATGACATATTGTAACTTATGAAACTTCCGTTAACTCAGCACTAAGACGTGTCCTAAGACCATCCGAAGCCGGAGAGTGACTGAACTTAAATAATACGTTTAAATTCATCAAACAAATTGTGACAAAACTTCATCAACATGACTAACTAGAACAAAGTCGTTTTAATACTAAAATTAAATTAAAAAAAGGTATATGTTATTCTTCGTGCAAACGCCGGAAAGAACTCTTTGTTGACTAAAGGCAATTAATTTTATATTGAATTAAAGGACACATGAAGAGTAAATTTAAGTAATTATTCGTTGATTTTGATAATTGACACAATATTAAATGTTAATTTATTTAAATCATATATCAATATGAATATAATCATCTCAATTCTAAGATGTTAAACCACAGTGAGATCAGGGCCACACATATAACGGTAAACAGGCGCGGATCCAGAGGGGGAGTTCCGGGGGTTGGAACCCCCTTTTTTTGGACGATCAATGCATTTGAATGGGGACATGTAATTGGAACCCCCCTTTGTCCTGGGTTAGGAACCCTCCTTTTTAAAATGGCTGGATCCGCCCCTGGTAAAAAAAGCATATAAATTATATATAATTAACAGGCAAATATTCTCAACAGGTTAAATAAAAACATATCTGTACTTTCAGTTTAAAGCATTTATTAGTATAAATTAATTGCAATAATTTTCAATACCTCTAGGTTTTCTTGAATATAAAAAAACCAATTAATTTTGGCACTTGCGATGAACTTTTAGAACTCATATATAATATATGATATCATAGCTGACAGGTATCTGGTTTTCCCAGGGATTTTCACTTCTACGAACGCCATTGATATCATCGCTGTTACGTTTGGATAACTAAAAAAAAAAAAACATGCAAGAAGGGTGAGTTAAATCTATTTTCAATCTTTACAGTTTAATTTACAGGCATTTCATTTATTATAATTTCTTTTTGAAACAGAAAACCAAACTGAATAAACAGTGTAACCAGTGATGAATGATCATTGTCAAAATTGAGTTCAGTATTCTATCTGTATCTGTATGGGTACGTCGTAGCTACCAATTCTGGCTTTTATACAACGGGGGTATTTTTGGGGGTTTACGTTTTGCAGGACACAATGTATTTTATTTCTCCACTATAGACGATTTGTTTTCTTCTGGAAAAGTCAAATCTACGTACCAGTAAACGTACCACGCGACGTCTACAAATAAGTCGCCTTTCAGTGGCGGATCCAGAACTTTTCTTAAGGGGGGCCCGCTGACTGACCTAAAAAGGGGGGGGGGCTCCATTCATGCACCAATGATTCCCTATATAATCAACCAAATTTTTCCCGATAAAGGGGAGGCCCGGGCCCCCAAGCGGACCCCACCCCCTCCTGGATCCGCCTATGCCTTTCAAAATGAGCTCTTAATTACTGATTCAAATATGTTTCAAGCATTCATTTATTCAAACAGTAAGCATGGTATAACTTTTGTCAAACCGCCGTCTTTATATATAAATATTTAAAGACTTAGTTATCAATGTGGTATGAGCACCAATGAGACAACTCTCCATCCGAATTAACAATTTATAAAAGTGAACCATAATAGGTCAAAGGTACGGCCTTCAACACGGAGCCTTGGCTCACCGTGACCAAACAACAAGCTATAAAGGACCCCACAATTACTAGTGTGAAACCATTCAACCGGGAAAACCACCCGGGCCCCCATGCCCCCCCCTGGATCCGCCTATGATAAGGACGCATCTAAATTACAAATTAAATAGAAACATTGTTTTTGAAGAACCGAACCGTCTCATGAACACAGGCATGACTTCAGGAAAGATCGGAGATCCGTCAACCTTGCTTCGGAAGTTGGTCGTCTTATTAGTCGACAGGAGAGTTATTTCCCTTTTAAAGTATTTTCTGAAGTTCTGGTGGTGGATATATATTCCCTGAATTACCATTTTTGCAGTTATCGGTAAAGTTTACTTTAATTTTTTAATGAAGCGTTCATAATAATTGTTAAATAAAACCCAAATGAATATTATAAGTCCAAATTAGTCTCCCATCTGTTGCATTATATCTTATATCAGATCAGGGCGGGAAAATCCGGGACTTTCTCCCGGTCCTACTTAAAAGCGCCCGGAAGCGCCGGAGAGCGCCCGGGAATAGAAAAAGCGCCCGGGGAAGGAACATTAGCGCCCGGGAGAATAAAATAATAATATTTTTAATAATATTTTTTTTCCTTAAAAAGAATAAATAATCATTGCTTGTTTTGTCCTTAATATAAATGTGGATATGATGCCTGAAGTCTAATATTTTTGCAACTGCATGCCACCATCATGGTGAACACTTTTTTATGCAAATGCTGATATACATTCATTATATCTTTTTTATGAAACTGAAACTGTTTCCATGGCTATATGTTTATCAGGGTTTTAATGCTTATTTTTAAATTTAAACCAAAACCCTGCCTTTTACAAATGTCTATTATCTGAATTTGAATATTACTTGTCTAAAATTTAAGAAAAATGTGCATAACTTATTTCATCAACACAAAATTGTCTCATGCCAATAGAATATATTTTCCCGGGCGCTCCCGGGCGCATTTTAGTAGGACCCCTTTCTCCAAGTCCAAGCACAGCCACTGGGCCGCCTTGTTTACGGGACCTGACGAGGTTTGACTGTAAATTCGTTAGTGAATGATTACTAGCAATAAGTAGTTTCAAGGTAGGCATTGTGTCCGGCGGATATAGGTGTTTATCCAGTTCACTCGGTATCACTACAGTCTACAGGTTTGTTCGCGGAAACAGTGGGAACAAAATGAAAATGTTTATAGCAATATTACACTTAACAAACTAGATTACAAAATAATTCAAACCAAACAAAAAAGGGTGTAAACATTTAGGGTGCAAACAGACTTTGGGTGCCAGTGGCTGATCCAGAAATTTTCATAAGTGGGGGCCCACTGGCTGCCTAAGAGGGGGCCTGATTGCTTCATGCTTCAGTGAATCCCTATATAAGCAACCAAATTTTTTTCTCACAAGGCCCTAAATCCGCCTCTGGGTGCAAATGTGTAGCCTGTAATATATATAGGGTTGGGAAGTGAAAGGGTGCTATAATTTACAAACATGAAAAGTCACGAACATGTTTTTTGCAAACTGACCTGGATTCACTTTTTTTCGAGTTTAGACCGGGTATTTCAAGTGAACTGCTGTCTCCTTTGTCATTTTGGGGCCTTCTTATAGGCGACATGTATGGCCGATTAAAATTAATTGATAGATTTTCATCCCAGTCCACCCCTCTGAAATCATCCTGCCCCAATTTTTTTTTTATATATATTTGAAAATATATGATTTCCGGATTATGTTCATTTCCATTACCAGTAACCATCAATGATTTCGTTTCATTCAAAACTTCCTGTTTCAACTAGATTATTGTATTTCTTCGAGTAATTTAAAATGATTCTACAGATCTATGATGACAACGTCATCTACCGAAAATAGAGATTGATTACGGGAATGGCATAACATATTTGGCTTACGATTAATATGCTGTTTCCAGTGTGGATCCAGAACTTTTCCTAAGGGGGGCCCGCTGACTGACCTAAGAGGGGGCCCGCTCAAGTCATGCTTCAATGATTCCCTATATAATCAACCAAATTTTTCCCACGAAAGGGGGGCCTGGGCCCCCCAGGCCCCCCCCTGGATCCGCCTATGGTTTCCAAGAATGCAAATTGCTGCATGACACAAATTTTTATGATTAGAAAAACATGGATTTTTTTATTGAAACTGTACAATGTCAATGACTTAATTTGTGTCAGGAATTTTGGACTGAATTTCAGAATGATATCCAAAGCGCAAGAATTGTGGAACTCATTGGTACAAAAAATGACTGACTTTAAAAATATTGACTCAAGCACGAATTTATTATATTTTTTTACTGTATATTGAGTTCAAAAAGTCGGCAAACAGACTATGCAGTATGGGCTTTGCTCATTGTTGAAGGCTGTAAGGTGACCTATAGTTATTAATGCCTGTGTCATTTTGGTCTCTTGTGGACAGTTGTCTCATTGGCTATCAAACCACATCTTCTGTTTAACTTTTATATACACCTACATGTAGATTTTTTTAACAACAGCTATTGTTTTCTGTTGACAAACAGCAAACACCCTCTGTCCCAATACCTTCAATAAGGGTTATTAAACACTTCTTTTTGTTAAGTTCATGTTTTTACATTGTTGCTAGCCTATGTTTGCATCATGCATAAGAATCTTTAAAGCACAAACCCTTTTATTTTCAACACTTGTTTGTGGTTTCATTTTTGTCGAGCCTGCAACTTTTGTTGCAGAAAGCTCGACATAGGGATAGTGATCCGGCGGCGGAGGCTACAGCAGCAGTGTTAGCTCACTTCTTAAAAGCTATATATTTTAGAAGGTGGAAGACCTGGATGCTTCATATTTTGTATATAGATGCCTCATGTTACGAAGTTTCCGTCAGTCACATGGCCAATGTCCTTGACCTCATTTTCATGGTTCAGTGACCACTTGAAAAAAAAGTTCAGAATTTTTGTAACGTTGAATTCTCTCTTTATTATAAGTAATAGGATAACTATATTTGGTATGTGCGTACATGTACCTTGCAAGGTTCTCATGCCCGTCAGACAGTTTTCACTTGACCTCGACCTCATTTCATGGATCAGTGAACAAGGTTAAGTTTTGGTGGTCAAATCCATATCTCAGATACTATAAGCAATAGGGCTAGTATATTTGGTGTATGGAAGGAATGGAAGGTGTACATGTCCAACTGGCAGGTGTCATCTGACCTTGACCTCATTTTCATGGTTCAGTGGTCAAAGTTAAGTTTTTAAGTTTTGATCTTTTTATCTAATATTATATGCCAAAGGTCAACTATATTTGGTGTATGGAAATATATTATGATCTATATGTCAGTCCCGCAGGTTTTATTTGACCATGACCTCAATTGCACGGTTCATTGGACAGTTAAGTTTTTGTGTTTTGGTCTATTTTTCTTAAACTATAAGTAATAGGTCAACTATATTTGTTGTATGGAAGCATTGTTAGCTGTACATGTTTGCCTGGCATGGTTCATCTGACCTTGACCTCATTTTCATGGTTCATTGGTCTTTGTTTAACTATCTTATTTAATGTTAAGTTTATGTGACAGTTGTAATAACGCTTTATACTTAGGACTATCAACATAATATCAATGATAGTAAAGAAGGCGAGACATTTCAGTGTGTGCACTCTTGTATTCTGTACTCCTAATTCTTGTGCTGCATACCAATGCATATTTGCTTCATACAAGAAAGCAAAATTAATTTGGTGTAGTTAGTCCAGCTGAAGAGAGCATTTCTACACATCATCACATGGTTTTTCCATTTAATGAAAATAGGTTTCTAAAGCCACAATAACATCATGTAGAACAATGGTTGCCAATGAATAAGAGATATTTAAGAATTATGTGTGATTCCTTTAATACATGTACATACATGTACATGATATAAGCTTATTATTACTCTTGCATTAAGAACACGTTACAGGATTGTCTGATATGAAATAAAAAATAAAAAATAAAATCCTCCCCCCCCCCCATTTAAAAAAAAAATTTGGATGAAAATCTAATAATTAAATTAAGTTGGCCTATATACATGTACATGTAGCTAACTATACCCAGTATGGGCTTTGCTCATTGTTGAAGGTCTTATGGTGACCTATAGTTGTTAATTACTGTTTTTTGTTAATTACTGTTTTTATTTGGTCTCTATTGGAGATTTGTATCATTGGCAATTATACCACATCTTCTTTATAATTGTGATTATAAAAGTCTTATTATCATGACTTCATCTTTTTATAGGCTTGTAAGTTTTTTTACAGGAAGTATAATTTAGTATTCAAATGTCCATCATCCGTCTATGGTCTGTATGGCGTCCACATGTCACACAGTAACTTGAAAACCACATATCATCTAAATTTCATGAAACATATACATAGTTGTTTCTTATGAAAGTCAAACGATCAGTATACTTTTTGGTGAAAATAAGATTTAAACTTTTTGAGTTACAGGACTTTATAACTAAAACAAGGGTGTGTTTTTTCACATGTCATGCCATATATTTCAATAATCGATTATTACTTAAAACAACACACATTTCTTTGTTACAATGTATATTATTCTACAGATCTGTATACTTTTTTTTTTTGGTGATTATTCAAAATTTTATTTTAGAGTTATTGAGTTGTTGTTTTTTAAAAAGGGGGTCGCATATCACGCTATACATTGTATTTTAAAAACCATTAATTATTTATATGGCTTAAAACTTTACAGACTTTTTAGTTAAATTAATCTCAAGATCTATATATTTTTTGGTGATGATTCAAAGTATTATTTTAGAGTTATAACTTAAGTTATCTAGTTTTTTGTGTCTCAGGAACTATTTATGATTATAATGCATGAAGCCTCAAATACAAGAGGTGTTCCAAAAGGAAATTATATTCTGGAATATTATTTCCTCAGGAATAAATATTACAATATATGTTCCTAATGGAATAAATGGTATAATTACTATGAAATATTTGTTTTAACAGGAATAGATATTATATATGACAATGTTTATAGCAAAGTTTCCATTGGTACTTCTGTAACAAATATATGTGTACAATTTGGAAATTAGTATGGCGTCCATTATCACTGAACTAGTATATATTTGTTAAGGTGCCAGCTTAAGGACACCTTCGGGTGCGGGAATTTCTCCCTACATTGAAGACCTGTTGGTGACCTTCTGCTGTTGTTTTTTCTATGGTCGTGTTGTTGTCTCTTTGACACATTCCCCATTTCCATTCTCCATTTTATTTGTTGACAGACCAAGGTCATATCATGTGTTTGTGGTGCAGCTGTTTATTTTTGAATGTTTTATACATGTTTTGAACATAAACAATGCAGAAATTCCTGATAGTTCACATACATTATTTTTTTAGATCAATGTTAAAAATGTCTAGATTATTTTCTTGCTGGACATAGGGATAGTGATCCTGTTTGGGCTTTTGTGGTAACTAGCTTCTTAAAAGTTTAGTTTTCACATAGATGCTTCATATATTATAGATACATGTACATGTACATATATATGCATATAGATCATTAGATGCCTTATGTTATAAAGTTTCTGTCTGTCATGTGATATTTCCAATGTTGTTGACCTCATTTTTATGGTTCAGTGACTTCTTAAATTTTGTTAGATTCTTGTTATGAGCATTTATACTATAATTAAATTTAGTATCTGGATATTTTGTAAGGTCCTCATGGCTGTCAAACAGTTATAACTAGACGTCAACCTCATCTCATGAAAGAGTGAATAATGTAAAGTTTTTCGAGGTAAAAAAAAGTCAATATTGCAGATACTATAGGTAGCAGATCAACTAAATTTAGTGTATGGAAATAATGCAGGGTGTGCACATCCAACTGGCAGGTGTCGTCTAATCTTTACCTCATTTTCATAGTTGTTCAGTGGGTAAATTAAAGTTTTGTAATTTGGTGTTTTTTTTGCATACCAAGGGCAAATACAAACTAGAGGCTCTAAAGAGCCTGTGTAGCTCACTTTGGTCTATGTGAATATTAAACAAAGGACACAGATTGATTCATGACAAAATTGTGTTTTGGTGATAGTGATGTGTTTGTAGATCTTACTTTACAAAACATTCTTGCTGCTTACAATTATCTCTATTTATAATGAACTTTGCCCAGTAGTTTCAGTGGAAAATGTAGTGAAAATTTACAAATTTTATGAAAATTGTTAAAATTTACTATAAAGGGCAATAACTCCTTAGGGGGTCTTTTACTAAAATCTTCTCTGAAACTACTGATCGATACTTGGTCACAATCATCAATAGGAGGATGGTAATGCCCTTTACCATCAGGCATCAAACAGTCATTTTCAGCAACCGTTAGCATTAAAATTTGTTAAAAATTTACCATGATTTGTCAAAATATGCTTATCATGATTCGTCATATTTAGTCTCAAATGATTATCGTTATTGTCATTTTTGGAAAAAAAATAACGTGATTCGCCTAAATCAGTTGATAGTTCTTTCTTCTAAAAGAAAGTGTACATTTTATCATCATATTCCAAAAAAATTACCGTTTTCATCGTTTGGCAAGAATTTTTACCATTATTTGTCATGAAGGTACCCCCATTACAAGGTTAACCCTCCAATAGGTATCTAGTTTTAAAAATGTGTCTGATGACCCTGTCTGCCAACCAACATGGCTGACATAGCTCAAAATAGAACAAAGGGGTAGAATGCAGCTTTTGGCTTATATGTCTGCATTAAGAGCAAATCTGACAAGTGGCAAAACATATGGCCTGCAACAGTTGTTGGGCCATACAGTTTTACCCTTGTCCCCCAGCTGATTTTTGGTAATATAAGTGAGTTAACCATGATGAGTTACAAATTATGTTTAAGCTTTGTTCTGCTCTCCTAATTTTTGCAGAAATACAGACTTTTCTTTCCCCACCAAGTAGAGGGGGCATTAAGTACTATTGTCAGTGTGTCTGTACCTATGTTTATCTTTATAGATTGGTTTCTATAATATTAGATTGCCTGACCAAATGTTATGAAACTTGTACACAATGCTCAATACCTCAAAACACAGACCAACTTTGAATTTTGGTGGTGTCACATACAAATTTGGGTTGCTTAACTATGCAAATAGACAAGAAATATTAATTAAATGAAACCACCCCCTCAGTCAGGGTGTCACGGAATATAAGTTCCTTCATAATATAAGTTCCAAAAGGAATAAATATTCTGGAATATTATTTCCACAGGAATAAATATTACAGTATATGTTCCTAACGGAATAAATGGTATAGAATATTTGTTCCAACAGGAATAGGTATTATGACATTGTTTATAACAAAGTTTCCAGTGGAACTTCTGTTAGGCGGAACAAATATACGTTGACAAGTGTCTATTGACTTGCTTAGTTTTCATGTACCATCATTAGTTTGTGATTAGGTCAGTCGTTAGGGAACCACTAGTAGTAAGTTAATCATGGAGATTTTTTTAGTCCTGCCCCTTTTAATAGTCACATTCTATTGACTTTGAAATTTTTGCTTAGTTTTCATGTATAAATTTGTGATTGGGTCAGTTTACGAGGAATCACTAGTGGTAAGTAATTGATTATTGGCAGTGGCAGATCCAGGCGGAGGCTTCTGTGGGTTGGAACCCCCCCCCATTTTTTTGGACGCTCAATGCATTTGAATAGGGACATGTGGTTGGAACCCCTCTTTTATCAATGGTTTGGACCCCCCTCCCCCTTTTTAAAAAAGCTGGATCCGCCCCTGTAATTGGTATGCAGTTGAATAAGCATTGGCACATTTTATTTCCATAGAGATTTGTGGGCCCTCAGTCACCAGTGATATTGTTGGCCTTTTTCAAAACTACCTCTAACCTTTTTTATTTGGAAAATATGCCATTTTGTCAAATTGGGAAGTTTATAATAACCATGAATTCGACTGGAACTTCAATTTGCAGACCCCCTTTCAAGAGAAAAACCCTCATTTGAAATAAGACCCCCTTTCAAGAGAAAAACCCTCATTTGAAATAAGACCCCTTTTTATTAGCTCACCTGGCCCGAAGATCCAAGTGAGCTTTTCTCATCACTTCAAGTCTTGGCGTCCGTCGTCTGTCGTCGTTGTCGTTAACATTTTACATTTTGAACTTCTTCTAGAGAACCACTGAATGGAATGAAACCAAACATGGCATGAATGTTCCTTATGAGGCGCTGACCAAGTGTTGTTACTTTGTAGCCGATCCATCATCCAAGATGGCCGCCAGCAGGGGACTTAGTTTAACATAGGACCCTATGGGAAATGCATACAAATGACTTCTTTTAGAGAACCACTAAATGGAATGAAACCAAACATGGCATGAATGTTCCTTATGAGGCGCTGACCAAGTGTTGTTACTTTGTAGCCGATCCATCATCCAAGATGGCCGCCAGCAGGAGACTTAGTTTAACATAGGACCCTAATGAGAAATGCATACAAATGACTTCTTTTAGAGAACTGTTGAATGAAATGAAACCAAGCATGCCATGAATGTTCCTTATGAAGTGCTGACCAAGTGTTGTTACTTTGTAGCCAATCCATCATCCAAGATGGCCGCCAGCGGTGGACTTGGTTTAACATAGGACCCTATGGGAAATGCATACAAATGACTTCTTTTAGAGAACCACTAAATGGAATGAAACCAAACATGACATGAATGTTCCTTATGAAGTGCTGACCAAGTATTGTTACTTTGTAGCCAATCCATCATTCAAGATGGCTGCCAGTGGGGGACTTAGTTTAACATAGGACCCTGTGGGAAATGCATACAAATGACTTCTATTTTAGAACCACTGAATGGAATGAAACTAAACATGGGATGAATGTTCCTTATGAGGTGCTGACCAAGTGTTGTTACTTTGTAGTTGATCCATCATCCAAGATGGCCGCCAGCGGGGGACTTAGTTTAACATAGGACCCTAATGGGAAATGCATACATTGAAATGACTTCTATAAGAGAACCAATGAATGGAATGAAACCAAACATGGCATGAATATTCCTTATGAGGTGCTGACCAAGTGTTGTTACTTTGTAGTTGATCCATCATCCAAGATGGCCGCCAGCGGGGGACTTAGTTTAACATAGGACCCTTTGGGAAATGCATACAAATGACTTCTTTTAGAGAACCACTGAATCAAATGAAACCAAACATGGCATGAAGATTCCTTATGAGGTGCTGACCAAGTGTTGTTACTTTGTAGCCGATCCATCATCCAAGATGGCCGCCAGCAGGGAACTTAGTTTAACAAAGGACCCTATGGGAAGTACATACAAATGACTTCTTTTAATGAACCATTGAATGGAATGAAACAAAACATAGCATGAATGTTCCTAATGAGTTGCTGACCAAGTGTTGTTACTTTGTCAGCCATCAAACATCCAAGATGGCCGCAAGTGGGGTAACTTAGGTTAACATAGGACCCTATGGGAAATACATTCAAATTTCTTCTTTTAGAGAACCACTGAATGGAATGAAATCAAACATATCAATAATGTTTCTTATGAGATGATGACCAAGTGTTCTTACTTTGTAGCCAATCCATTATCCAAGATGGCTGCCAGCAGGGGTTTAGTTTTACATAGAACCACTGAATGGAATGAAATCAAACATAGCAATAATGTTTCTTATGAAATGCTGACCAAGTTTTGTAACTTTGTAGCCAAATTTTATCTTTTTTTTATATGATTTCAAAAACCCAAGTAGAGTCAGGTGAGCGATACAGGCTCTTGAGAGCCTCTAGTTATCAGTGATCATGGTGATAATACATAAATAGACCTTCAAATCTGCATACAAGTCATTTTAGGCATGAAAAATGTTTAAATGAGTTTTTCAGTTTGTATTCATGCACAATTACTACTGAGACTGCACTGTTTGGGAAAAAAAGTTGTCTTTTGGGGAATAATTTTAAGCCATTTTTTTCAAATTGGGATTCTACTCCAGGGGAAAAAGCCTTTATTCTCCTGTAATTTAAGCCAATAACATCACTGGTCACTGTCTATGGACTTTGAAACTTTTGCTAAGATTTCATCTTAGTTTATAGTTTGTGATTAGGTTGGTTTATGGATAAGCATTGGCATATCTCATAACCATAATGACTATTTGACCACGCCCCCTCAGATTTGGTCATTTGACTTTGAAATTTTGCTTAGTTTACATGTATTAGTTTTTTTAGGACGTCTGTTTAAAGGGAACTATAATTATGATAAGTCAATGGTATTTGGTATGCATTTGTATTAGCATAAGCACACATTATTACGATGGAGATTGTTACTTTCAGTCATGTTTCATTGACTTTGAATATTTTCAAAACTTACAAGTGTTTATATTTTAATTTCAACATTTGCATTATCATAATTACAAAAAAGTGAGACATATTTCCGTGATAACAGTTTATTATATACTTTATATCATAGGTCAGGCAAACTAATACGTTTAACGCCAATCAATTTATTTTATTCAGTATTGCACAAAGTCACAAAAGATAATGGTACAGGGGCGGATCCAGCCATTTAAAAAAAGGGGGGGGGGGGGGGTTCCAGCTACATGTCCCTGTTATTCATATTTTACACATAAATGGACTAAATTTTTCTGCCAGTTATAATGCATTGATCACTCTGGTTAGAATTTTTCAAATTTTAATAACTTTCTTAAACTTATTTGTAAAAAAATATTTCCTGTTTAAACATACATGTATATTACTTATAAATGGACTTCAATATTTTTCTTCCAGTTATATAACATTACATACAGTCTGCAGTTAAAGTTTTTAAAGCATTTATTAGATTCATAAACCTTTCTCATTCCTTGATTTTGACCAAACTTGGATAAAAGCTTCTTACAATCAAAAGAAAGTATCTGAAGGAAAATTTTTAAATATTTTTTTCCTCATTTTTGTTGAGCCACTTTTGATTGCACCAATATGGATGCATGCATGCATATATATGTATTTCCTTCATTGATTGAAATTTTATGAAAGGTTATATATACATCAAGTACCTAAATGAAAAAACAAGTTTTTTAACTTCCTATGTCAATTAAGATAAAAACTGGTATGTTTAAATGTAAAATCTGGATGCTATTTAGGTCAGAAAATTTGAAAGATTAACTGATTCACATATTTGTGGTTTAAATGAATGATGCTGAATCAGCAAATGTTAGCATTTTGATAAGGCGTCATATCCGATTTTAGAGAGATGAATTAAATATAAGTCATGTTTTTTTTTAAAAATAAAATATGGTTTAAAAACCTACAGTCTACTAAAAAAGAACATTTATTTTTAAGTAATTTGACAGATCATTTTGAATTTATCTATTTTCAGTCTACAAGCAGTCATTAATTGATTGAAGATTTGAAGGTGGCGGGGAAAAGGGGAGAGGGGGTTGTACTCCTAAATTATTTTGGTAGGGTTGAGCTTGAGCATGCAACTGAGACATCAAGTACCCCACCATTTTCATATATTTTGTTTATCAATTAGATATATATTTAGATATTTTTTGTGGAAGAGTGAATTTTCTGCCTTCCATTTACACTGGATGCATTGATTGTATTATACAGTATGTACTAATTCTAAATATCTCTTGCAGATAATTTATTGACTTGGTGATTCTTTGTAATCTACTTGTGATTAGGTCTTATTTTATTGGTCATTGGTCAGTCAGGGGTACTACTTGTAGAAGTTATTTTTAATTACTTGAAAAAGTAATATTATTTACTTATATAAGTAAATTTGTAGGATACTTATACAAGTGAATTTTATTTACTTGTATTATGTAAAAAAAATATTGGCTGAGTTATGTCCCTTAGACAATCAGATTTTTTTACTTGTAGAAGTAAAAAAGTCATCCGATCTTCTTTTATTGAATTTATGATTATTGCTCTAATAGAATTTTAAATTATCTGCCCTTTGTAGATGTCTTTACTAATCATTTAAGTGTAATTCCATGGACAATGAACATCCCATTTGTCTGTTGTCTTCAGAACACTGCTCATTAATACAAGCCCCCAAGGAGCAATTTTTGAAGGCCTTGCACAAATACTTAAGATCTTTGCGCAATCAATTTCTTTGTTGAATTAATGAGACTCTAATAAAAAAGTTGAGCAAACCTGGGAAAAATCATTATAGGCATGAACTTACATCTCAAAACTTGATGACTTTTGTGGGCTTGTAAGAAAAATTTACTGTAAACATGATAAATACAAGTAAATTTTTGAGAAAATTAAGGGGAGATTATTCAAACATTATTTATTTACTTATATATATATGCATATTTTTTTTTACTTCTTCAAGTAAATAAAATAACTTGTACAAGTAGTACCCCTGACTGTTAGTGGTCTTGTGATAATTATACAGGGAATTTAATTGCTGGTCAATTTTGGTCTTTGTTCACAAAAGTTTAAATAGTTTAATTTTTTAGCATCTTCTGGTACATTAGTATAAAAAGTTGCAACTTCCTGAGAAGCTGACAAGGCCAAGAGAATTTCTTTTAATAATTGCTATCATGTTTCATGTGTACAAACCTTTGAATGTTAACTAGGTGCATATGTCAAAATGATTGGATTTATTGCATCTACTACTAACATCAGTGGGAATACATTAGAATATGATAAATATAGAGTTCAATTGGTTTGACAAATAGCTGCAGATGCATTCACAACTGTTACGTTTAACCACACATAAAAATACTGACGTCTGATTTAAGTTTCAGATACTTATGATATAATCAAGCATTAGTGATTATATATATATGTCAACCTTATTATGTATTAAATCATCTTTTAGTATATATATTTCATATACATGTAGAACTTATATATTTTCCCCAAAAAATATTGCAATATGACAAAATATATTTAACTAATGAACCCAGCAGAAAAAGCAGAATTGACATAGCTTTTATTTGTTTATTTGGTTAAACATTTATTTTGTTGAGAGCCATTTTGAGGAAATATCTTATTTCACAGTGAAAACGTGTTTTTTTTGTCTTAAAATTTGCTATACAATAACACCGAATTAATTTGTAAAAAAATATTACATAGAAATATACATGTATACAATGTATATGTTGACATCAGGAGAAAAAAACCAACTGGAGACAAAATAATGAACTAATTAAACAAACTTTAGCACATGTTCTGTTTAATAATGCCGTGGATTTTGTTACATATACTTGTAATTTATAACAAAGTTTTTTTTGCAAGTACCATCATTTTCTCCCTAAATAATTCAGAATTTGTTGAATAGGTAACGAACCCATCTATCCTATCACACTAGAGATAGAGGATAATGCAACAGGTACACTCAAGTAGACTGCCTCTTATCTAATGACTTACATCTGCTGAAATTAACAATGAGGGTTGGTCTAAAACAAAACTACAAATTTATATGAAAACAGAAATGATTTCAGTTTCCCAATTGAGAAAATAATAGGCCATTTCTGTTACATAATTGCATGTGTCTGTCCCAGTCAGGAGCCTGTAATTCAGTTATTGTTTGTTTATGTGTTACATATTTGTTTTTTGTTCATTTTTAACCGGATTTTTGTGACAAAAATGTCGGTTATTGATTAGGGGATGTACGCCGGGCGGCCAAGCAGTCGGGCGGTCGGGCGGGCGGCAATCAAATGTTGTCCGTGCATTAACTCATGAACCGTTCAGCCAAAGCTTTTAAAATTTTAATATGTTGTTACTGACAACTAAATGAAGGTCAAGTTCAATAATGGCGATTTTGACTTTTACCGTTCAGGAGTTATGGTTCTTGAAAGATTGAAAAATGGAGTTTTCAGTCGTGTCCGTGCATTTACGCATGAACTGTTCTACCAAAGCTTCCCAAATTTTAATATGTTGTTACTGATGACAAAATGGAGGTCAAGTTCAATAATGACGATTTCGACCTTTACCGTTCAGGAGTTGTGGTTCTTGAAAGATTGAAAAATGGATCGCGTTTCCAGTTGTGTCCGTGCATTTACGCATGAACTGTTCTACCAAAGCTTCCCAAATTTTAATATGTTGTACAGTCTTCACACTGAACTGCTTAATCTACAGGCACGCAGCTCAATTTTTGAAAAATTTTAGTTAGATTCTGTTGGCCTGTAGGTCTGATTTTTACAGGCCCGAGAGCAATTTTACCAGCCCCTGCCTGGGCTGCCACTCGGCGTGAAGACTGGTTGTAACTGATGACAAAATAGAGGTCAAGTTAAATAATGACGATTTTGACTTTCACCGTTCAGGAGTTATGGTTCTTGAAAGATTGAAAAATGGTGTTTCCAGTCGTGTCCAGGACACAAATAAATATTAATAAATCCGGTTTGCTGTCGTTGTGACAGCCTCTTGTTATCAGAAAAAATGAGATGAGGCCAAAATCATTATTTGACTCTATTAAGGGCTGATTAATTACATTACGTAAGTACTTTGATTTGTTCTACATACATGTACATTGTACAGCTGAATATTTGTGTAATGAATCAAATTCAGGAAATTTGTGTCTCCTCTTGCAGAGTGCAGGACATATGCCGAAGTGAGTGCAGTTGGCAACATTATGAGCTTTTTGCATAAAGTTTTGTTTTTCTGGACAACCTGGATACTTCAGCTAGTATAAATTAATTGAAAACAATACTTTATTAATTCTATGCGTTTAAAGCGCTTTTCTGGATTAAGTTTTATCATCAGGAACACTCAAAGCCAAATTGGAAATCTGAAGATGTATAAGTACCGAAACTGTTGAAACTGCTAAAATAGAACACAAGCCTAGGGTCAAAATACATTTTTTTTTAACCCATAAGTCAAGTGAGCTTTTTTCATCATATACAGACCCTTGTCTGTTGTCCATTAACTTTATATGGTATGGACTTCTTCTAGAGAGCCACTAAATGGAGCGAAATAAAACATTGCATGAATATTCTTCATGCTGTGTTGTAAAAGTTTTGTTAGTTTGTAGCTGATTCATTATGATCCCAGACGGCTGCCAAGGAGGGTGGAAAAAGGGGGTGTTGCTAAACGGCGGAAACGGAAAACGAAACGGAAACGGAAACAGAAAGAATTAACATCTTTTATTTAGGGTTATTTTATCTACATATACGTGTAAAGGCATGTTTTATGTAGTATAACACATGTTTACAAGAAAGAAAAAAAGAGGAATAAATTGAAAATAAAAGATTTAAAAGCATAACATATTGAAATAATTAGCAGGAGATGATGAGACTGTTTTTGTTTTTAAATATTAGATAAGGTCATGCGATTCATTATAGTCTGTTAGACTTTTCTTATTTTAAACACATGTTGGATAAATGTCAATAAGATAGTAACCCAGCAACACAAAACCAAATCTACATACGGCCTAAAAAGATGGACCTTCAACTCGATCCTAAGATAGGTTGGGGAAATTCTTTTCATTGTTTTTTCTTTGATTCTTCTTCAATTGCTTTGCATCATGATTGGTGTGTATTTGTAACTTTCATTGTATTTTTAACCGAATTTTTGTGACAAAAATGTTGGTTATTGATTTAGGGATGTACAGCTGGCAGTTGGGCAGTCGGGCGGTCGGGCAGTAGGGCGGTCAGGCGATCGGGCAGTAGGGCGGTCGGGCTGTCGGGGTGGTGGCAAACAACTGTTGTCCGTACATTTACTCATGAACCGTTCATCCAAAGCTTTTAAAATTTTAACATGTTGTTACTGACAACAAAATGAAGGTCAAGTTCAAGAATGACGATTTTGACTTTTACTTTTCAGGAGTTATGGTTTTTAAAAGATTGAAAAATGGCGTTTCCGGTCGTGTCTGTGCATTTATGCATGAACTGTCCAACCAAAGCTTCCCAAATTTCAATATGTTATTACTGATGAAAAAATGGAGGTCAAATTTAAGAATGACGATTTTGACTTTTACCATTCAGTAGTTATGGTTCTTGAAAGAATGAAAAATGGCGTTTCCAGTCTTGTCCGTGCATTTTCGCATGAACTGTTCAATCAAAGCTTCCCAAATTTTAATATGTTGTTACTGATGACAAAATGGAGGTCAAGTTCAAGAATGACGATTTTGACTTTTACCGTTCAGGAGTTATGGTTCTTGAAAGATTGAAAAAGGGCGTTTCCAGTCATGTCCGTGCATTTACTCATTAACTGTTCAACCAAAGCTTTTCAAATTTTCATATGTTGTTACTGATGACAAAATGGAGGTCAAGTCAAATAATGTTGATTTTGACTTTTACCGTTCAGGAGTTATGGTTCTTGAAAGATAAAAAAATGGCATTTCCATTCATGTTGTTGCATTTACTCATGAACCATTCAACCTAAGCTCTTTCAAATTTTTTAAATATGTTGATACTGATGACAAAATGCAGGTCAAATTTGATATTGACGATTTTCACTTTCACCGTTCATCAGTTATGGTTCTTGTGATATTGCCAGGACACAAATAAATGTGACAGCCTCTTGTTTCTTGTAAAATGAAAAGAAAACGAAAAAGAAACCTAATGGGACAAAGAAATATGGACAACAACAAATAAGGAAACCCAGGAACTGGACATATACATTTGTATACCCTTTATTTTAATGTAAACATTGATGAAATCACTCACTATACTTAGCCTTTTTTCACTGATTACAATACTGATGTACGATGTTAAGTATTAAGGTATCAAAGCATTACATCTCCTAGATTTACTATCAATAATACGAATTGATGTGAAACAAGTGGCGGAAAATAAGTAGCCTACATGGTTAACGTCGTCTTGTATTAAGATTTTTAAAATCAAATTGTACACACTGCTTTAAATATCAAGCCGCAGTTCCTTGCCATACCACAGCATCAACGGCCTGGTTGATCTGTTTGATGTTGTCCAATTTACCATGACTCTTTGCTTGCAAAAGCATAGGAATGAGTAAATCCAATATTGTGTTTTACCTGGTTTCCTGTAACTGTTTAAATTTGATTAAAATGGTTTAATATATGTGGCTTTTTCAAAATGTGACATAAACAGTGGCGGATACAGGGGCGAGTTCCGGAGGTTGGAACCCTTTTTTTCTGACGACCAATGCATTTGAATGGGGACATAAAGTTGGGCCCCCATCCACCCTTTTCTCCTTGGTTGGGACCTCCCCTCTGTTTTTTTGAAAATGGCTGGATATATCTGTAACATGTCCTTATCGATGTTTTGGGCGCAACCATTGAGGACAGTACATATAGTTGCAACTGTGTTATTTACCAATAGTTATGTAACCAACATCTTCTTTCTTTATAAGAACCTTTGAATTGATTGAAACCAAATATTGTATTTATGTTCTTGATGAGGTGCTTACCAGGTTACCTACCAAGTTTTGTAACCTTGTCACTGATTTGTCATCCCAGATAGCTACCATCAGCTGGGTACCTAGTTTTAGGATAACATAAAAAATTCTTACATGAATCACTGATAGTGATAGGAATAATATATGACATGAATGTTTCTTATGAGATGTAAACTTGAATTAGCATTCTTACTTTGTTATCCTAGAAAGTTGCCTATAGTGACCCTTAGTGTAACATAGTACTAACCTATTGGAAAAACATACATGCAATTATTAAATTGTCTTCTAGAGAAAAGCTTCAAATGGATCCAAAGGAAGCCAAGGCTTGATGTAGAAATAAGGCTTTTATTTGACCTAATTTGGTGACTTTATATACAATGCCACTCGGATGGAAGGTTGGCTAATTGGCACTCATACCATGGCCACATCTTCTTATTTTATATGATTATTTGTTTCTTAAGAGCTGTTTTGTTGCTTTGTTGCCTATCTCAGTATCTGTTATCTAAGTAGGCTTCAGCAAGGGGGCTTTATAGTTTAGCATATGCTGCTATGGGAAATACTTACAAATTTTGAAAGAATTGAAACCAGTAATGATTTGTATGTTCCGTATGAGGTGCTAACAAAAGTAAAAAAAAATGTACTTTGTTGCTTATCTGTCCTCTAAGATTTTTATACGACCGCAAAAATTTAGATTTTTTGGTCGTATATTGCTATCACGTTGGCGTCGTCGTAGTCGTCCGAATACTTTTAGTTTTCGCACTCTAACTTTAGTAAAAGTGAATAGAAATCAATGAAATTTTAACACAAGGTTTATGACCACAAAAGGAAGGTTGGGATTGATTTTGGGAGTTTTGGTCCCAATATTTTAGGAATTAGGGGCCAAAAAGGGCCCAAATAAGCATTTTCTTGGTTTTCGCACTATAACTTTAGTTTAAGTGAATAGAAATCTATGAAATTTTGACACAAGGTTTATGACCACAAAAGGACGGTTGGGATGGATATTGGGAGTTTTGGTTTTAACAGTTTAGGAATTAAGGGCAAAAAAAGGGCCCAAATAAGCATTATTCTTGGTTTTCGCACAATAACTTTAGTATAAGTAAATAGAAATCAATGAAATTTAAACACAAGGTTTATGACCACAAAAGGAAGGTTGGGATTGATTTTTGGAGTTGAGGTCACAACAGTTTATGAATTAGGGGCCAAAAAGGGGCCCAAATAAGCATTATTTTTGGTTTTTGCACCATAACTTTAGTATAAGTAAATAGAAATCTATGAAATTTAAACACAAGGTTTATGACCATAAAAGGAAGGTTGGGTTTGATTTTGGGAGTTTTGGTCCCAACAGTTTAGGAATAAGGGGCCCAAAGGGTCCAAAATTGAACTTTGTGTGATTTCATCAAAAATTGAGTAATTGGGGTTCTTTGATATGCGGAATCTAACTATGTATGTAGATTCTTAATTTTTGGTCCCGTTTTCAAATTGGTCTACATTAAGGTCCAAAGGGTCCAAAATTAAACTTAGTTTGATTTTAACAAAAATTGAATCCTTGGGGTTCTTTGATATGCTGAATTTAAAAATGTACTTAGATTTTTAATTATTGGCCTAGTTTTCAAGTTGGTCCAAATGGGGGTCCAAAATTAAAGTTTGTTTGATTTCATCAAAAATTGAATAAATGGGTTCTTTGATATGCCAAATCTAACTGTGTATGTAGATTCTTAATTTTTGGTCCAGTTTTCAAATTGGTCTACATTAAGGTCCAAAGGGTCCAAAATTAAACTAAGTTTGATTTTAACAAAAATTAAATTGGGCTTATTTGATATGCTTTATCTAAACATGTACTTTGATTTTTGATTATGGGCCCAGTTTTCAAGTTGGTCCAAATCAGGATTCCATATCAAGTATTGTGCAATAGCAAGAAATTTTCAATTGCACAGTATTGCACAATAGCATTGATTGATTGTTGGTTGCTTAACGTCCATATTGCACAATAGCAAGAAATATCTAATTGCACAATATTGTGCAATAGCAATTAATTTTCAATTGGAGTTATCTTTCTTTGTATAGAATAGTAGTTGATAATATATGTTGGAAATTTGCCAGACATGACTATGATGTCATTTTCTATTTTTATTTGCCAATAACTTTATGTAAATAACTTCATTGGAAATTTGCCAATATAAAATGTGGCTGATGAAGCTTTTTTCCCTTATCTTATCTAAAATGTTTTTAGATAATGTATGTTGGACATTTGCCAGACATGACTATGATGTCATTTTCTATTTTTATTTGCCAATAACTTTATGTAAATAACTTCATTGGAAATTTGCCAATATAAAATGTTTCTGATGAAGTTTTTTTTATTGTTTTATACAATAAACAATGTATATTCACTTTTACTACCAACCAATCTTTACCATTCAGTGATAACAAGCACTTTATTTTACATTTTAATATTTTATGATGTATTTAAAAGAGTAGTTATTGTTGCAAACTCCATTAGAAATTTGAATTGATATCAGTTTTGGAAAAAGGGAAACCGGGATGTGAAAAAGGGGGGGGGGGGGGGGGGGGGGGGTTAAATTTTTCTCATTTCAGATTTCATAAATAAAAAGAAAATTTCTTCAAACATTTTTTTGAGAGGATTAATATTCAACAGCATAGTCACTCAGAATTGCTCAAAGGCAAACAAATTTTTTTTAAGTTCATTAGACCACATTCATTCTGTATCAGAAACCTATGCTGTGTCAACTATTTAATTTTAGATTTAAATAAGTTTGAAGAAGAAATCTTTAATAGATTTGTAAAATCTTGACATTTGTTTTGTGTAAAAAAAACCATGTAATGTCAAAAATTTGATCACAATCCAAATTCAGAGCTGTATCACGCTTGAATGTTTTGTCCATACTTGCCCCAACTGTTCAGGGTTCGACCTCTGCGGTCGTATAAAGCTGCGCCCTGCGGAGCACCTGGTTTAATATGTAACCTTATAGAAAATACATATTTTTCAAAATTAGATATAAAGTTCAATGTATTATTTTCATAATTTTTTTTTATGGCCCAGAACGAAGTTGTCAGGGCAATATAGTTATACCCTTGTCTGTCATTCTGTCATTCGCTCATTCTGCAACAAACCATTACACAGTCTTTTTTTCTAAACACTTTTAGATATTTGGCTGATTTTTGGTATGTGAGTTAACCATGATGAGTTACAGATCAAGTTTGAGTTTTGTTCCTCTCCTCTAATTTTTGCGGAAATCAGGCAAACTAGAGGTGTCAAAACGACATGAATGGCCCTGTCTCAAAATGTTGGAAAATCTGCAATTTCAACAACAAATATGGACAAAACATGATGGTAGTCTCACGTATCAAAAATTAGCTCAAAATCTTAACTGTGATTTTCAACAATTTATCAGGGTCCAAAGTCAGAAATTTCGGCAAAAAATTAGCAGAGTGGAACAAAACTCAAACTTGATCTGTAACTCATCGTGGTTAACACACATACGAAAAAATCCGCCCAATATTATCTGAAGGCTTTTAGAAAAAAAGTCTGTAATTACCATGATTTTCAATCATTTAATCGTAGACCAAAGCCTGAAATTGCAAAAATTGGCAGAGCGGAACAATACTCAATCTAGATTTGTAAAATAGAGAATGGAAATTTGAAATGTAACAAAATTAAAAAAATAACAGAGGGCCACTAATAGGTCTTTTTCACAGCGAGAAAAAACACATCCAGTTGTGGACTTCAGCTGGCCCCTAAACAAAAATGTTTACTTACGGTACTCAGTGGAAATAGATGTCATACTGAACTCCTAATAAACGTATCAATGAACTAAAACTAAAAAAAAAACCTACAAGAATAGCAGACAAGAGGCTTCTGACAAATGGTACTGGCACACAAATTGTTGTAAACCTAACTAGCTTAATAACCTGCCCAAATTTAACCAAAGTTCAGCACAAACATTGTTTTCAAAATGTGTCTGATGGCTGATATGGCTAAAATAAAAGAGGGGGGGGGGGGGGTAGGAGGGGTCCTGATCCCAAAATCTGGGGCTTTAAAACATGAAATCCTGAGGTCCCAAATTTAAAAAAAACTACAATCCCAACATCCCAAAATTTTGAAAAACGAATTCCTGGATCCTTAAAGGATCAATCTCGAAATCCTAAGCTTAAAAACACATGATCCCTGAGTCCCGATAAAGGTCCTATCCCACCTCATAGAAAGTAGGGGTAAATGCAAGGTTTGTCTATTATTCTATTATTATGAAATTTGTTATGAAAAGACTTTGAATATTTGCATACTTTAAATGTTAAAGTATTGCTATTTTAATTGCAACATATGAATTATTGAATAACAAATAAACATGATCTACAAATACATGTAGACCAGACATATCTCTGTGTTAATGTTTCTTTTTCTTTTTCTTTTCAGAAATCAAGTTGACCAAGAATATAATATCAAACAGGTAGGAAACTTACATAAATAATAAGTTATCAGTTTTCATAGGAGCTCAGCGGAAAATATATATATTTTGGGTGTTATCTAAAATTCATTGCATGCTTGATTATTTCACAAATCTTTTTGAGGTCGGTTTAAACATATTTTATTGTTTCAAATGACAAATGGATCAGACACAATTGAATTTTGCATCTTATTTACTGACTTCTCTCTGTGAAGTTTAACTCTAAAGTTGATCATTGGACTCTAAAAGTTGAGTTATGATTCAATCATCTTGTCCTTTCTGATTCCTTCATTGTTTCTTATCGCCCCACTGTTGTATGTTGATTCATCCTTCTGTTGTCAACACTATCAATAACTCAAAAAAGCTTTCAGCTGAATTTTCATGAAACTTTGGTGAATTGTTGATATATATATATATATATATATATATGTTCAGGACCAACTGAGTATTTGGACCATATGAATATAGTCATGACAATATGCGTGTACTCATATGGTCTGACCCTATGCATATGGTCCAACCATACACGTATGGACTGTCTGTATGAGTATATACTCTTATGGTTTTTAACGGGCGGGACCATATGAGTATTTTAACCATATAGGTTCAAATATGCATTGATGGTTTACATATGACAATGTATGAATTTAAAGGCTAAGTTAAAATTAAATATTGATCATGCCAAAGTTGGTTTTCATTGCTTATTACATTCTTGCATGTAGGCTTATGCTGTTATGGTGACATTTACTTCCACCCAGTAACATAACCTTTTTTCCCATTTGCACATAATGGTTTTGCACGATCCTTTTCAGTTACACCTTTTGTTTGCAAGTGAAAAGGTAGCTTTCTTTGCAGCTGCGTGCAGTGAAGCAAATGTTTTTGGTTATTCCGACGTGTCTACGGTGTTTATGAAGCTGTAGATTTCAAATATCGTAGTATGACGTCAGTACATCATATTAACAATAGCAACTTAAATAAAATATATTCCTAAATGCCAGTGACCTCTTATTTCTCTTTATTGAGAAATTTTTGGAAGTAATCTTTTCGAGTAGACGTATTTCTATATACTCAAAATAACAAATTGGTAATGGACATCGGTATAAAATGTGTCTATTATAGTTTTGACTAGGTAGTTAAATTAACTGTGAAACTATCAGTTAATATCTTTATTATAATATAATAATGAAATGACCTACATGTATATGATAGAGTGTTTTTAAGGAACAGTTATACCATATGAAGAGTTTAGAAGTATTCAAAGTAAACTGTAACAGAGTGTTTATTACCCCAACCAGGCGTATGGTCGGATCATATGAGTATATACCCAGTATATATCCATGCAAATACTCATATGACAGGGACTAAACTTAACGGTTGCCCAGTCGCCCAATGCGACCAGATTTTCAGCTAGGTGAACATTTTTATCACCCTGATCGCCCAGCTGGCATCAATTAATATTTTTCATCCAATGTCTATCCTTTTAATAACCGAAACCCAGTAGGACAACTACGTTTTTGATGGGAAGTCACGATAAATTCATTGTTTTTACGCTTTTGAATCTGTATTGCTTCAAAGATATATCCCAGAAGAGAGTTATTACAAGTCTGATTTTGACAAATGCATGTCAACACAATGTGTTCTTTTATGAAAAAACGAAACCTCAAAATCTCATCAATAAATAGCATAATATCTAGTACAGTGATGTAATGAGATGATATTTTTGATCAACACATAGAGGATGGCTTGGATTTGAAATAACATTTAATGAGTTTTTGGAAACGGTACCCCTATTGTCAACAGGAAGTTACATGTATAATTGAAGGGAGACAATTTTTATGGGATATCTTCTAAAATCAATTCTGTCAAATCTTATGAAATATTTCTGATGGCAATAATTCAAGTATTATGAAGTTATCACACATAATCTTCTTGACTCAACAATTCACATGGATTACATAAAAAGGCTTTATATGAAAAGTAAAATTTAAGTTGTTTTTTATTTGAATAGAAATTGGTTGGGGCCCCTAAAATTTCAACTGGCCCCTGAAAAAAATATTTAAGGGGCCCAGCTGACCCCTGGAGAAAAAGAGTTAAGGATAGTACTTGATATGGTCCAGAACATATATATTTTTTGTAGAAAATAAAATAGATTCATGACCTGTCTTGAAGAAGAAAATCTCCGGTTATAACACATACAAACTTTTTACAGTAAAATAGTTTAAAACTTCAATTCATAATAAGCCTATGAAATATATACCTTGATGTATTTTACATTGTTATTTCAAGGCAAGTCATATCCCCTCCCTTTTCATTCATAGTTTTGCATCAATTCTCATGCTAAATGTTTCCAAGTATGTAATGAGCAATCTGTCATGAATATTTGTTGATATTGGAATATAAGAAGTTATTGTCCTTTATAGTTATTTTTTTTACAAATTTACATTATACTAACATTAAATTTGCTCTAAATGCTTTAGTTTCAGAGATATAAACTAAAAACTGCATTATACCTCCATGTTCTTTTTTTTGGCCAATTTTTTGTCAGCCATGTTGGTTGTCAGACAGGGTAAATAAACACATTTTTATACGACCACAAAAAATTTTGGGGATCGTATAATGGTATGATGTTGTCGTATGGGTCATCCAAGACACACTGTTTCCAGACATTGGGACAATAACTTGAGTTTAAATGAATATATCTAAATGAAATTTTTTCAGAAGGTTCAATATATAGGGTAAAATGCAGTTTTTGGCTCATATCTGAAACTAAAGTATTAAGAGCAAATTTGTCAGAAAAAAAATGTTTTTAGGTCATTATATATCTGCTCTGAAATTTTCTGACCATTCAGGCAAACAATTGTTGGGTTGCTGCCCCTTAAATCCAAATTTTATGAAAATTTTGCATGTTATTATCTTGAATATTTTTATAGATAAACGATACAAGGTGTAAACAGCAATAATGTTTGCAAAGTAAGACCTTAAAATAAGTCAGCATGAATTAAATGGTCAATTGACCCCTTAAGGTAACAGGTACGTAAATGGCTTGTCCTGGGATTTTTAAAAGAAATTTAATGCACGTAGAACTTATTAAAAGATAATGAAAAATTGAAAAATTAAAGTTGGTCACCGATCTAATTTCCGAGTTCCAGGCATTTGAAAATGGTAATGAAACAACATAAAGTACATAGACTTAACGTCAAATTTGAACCAAAAATAAGAAATTTCAAGCTTTATTTATTCTGCAGTTTAAACCAATCCTACGATTTTTCTATAAAAATCAAATGTTTTTGAGGGTATTATTTTCCTTTCTTTTGATATATAATTTTCATGGGATTACCGAACTCCTTTTTCATATAAAAGCCGTTGAAAGGGTGTTGTTGACGGGAAAAGAGAGAAAAATCATGACGTCGCCGAAAGGATTACGCAACGTCAAGGCTATTTCAGCAGAATTGTAAAGGACAGCGACCGCCTCATTATAATTTGTTTAGCTATTCAAATGCGCTATAGAGCATATTATCCTGCCTGGAAAAAGGATTGATTACTTATTATTGTTTTTTCAGTGATTATACGAGGTCCTAAGTAATTATAACGTATTTCTGGAATAATTAAAAACACAATGTTTAAGGACATATGTTTATAAACTTATTGAACAGAAACGATAAAAGATCTATCATTAAATTTCCGAGTGACGATTATACATTCAATGCTCACATATATGACCACAATTTTTCTACTTCACAATATCAGTGGAGGCGAAATATACCGTGCATTGGGAAATTGAAACTTATAAGCCGAAAACACTGCTGCTGATATGTTTAATAGATTTGTTTTCAAAGATCTGCAAGAGGGCAGTATGTAATTATACGGAAGTAGGTGATTCATATATGGAGATACATCTTTTAAGTTAAAACATGGTCTTAAATATGCATTATATTATGTTTTAAAAAAGTCAGCAGAGATTTTGAGGGTAGAACATCTCAGTAAATTTGCAGACGATAAAGCAGAGGAGGTCACAACATTTTTGCATATTTTTGAAACCACCAAAAAATTAATAATTTTCAAATGCTTTATTCAATAAAAGAAAAAATCGTCAGGTTAATTTGAGGAAAGCCACATCGAATAACAGATGATAATTTATTCACCATCAGACAATTCACCATTGAAAGAATTAAAAATATAGTAGAAATGTACAAAGAATATAAAATCTGGACACGATCAGACTTCATTAAATTGAGGAATCTTGTGGTAATGTCGCTTGACAATGTGCAATGGACGACGTGGTGGAGAAGCATGCGGACATCTTAGATCAGAGTTCAAAGATGCTGTTGAAGACAATAGGATTAATAAAAAATGGAAGAATGATCCATATGTGCTTTTCCAAGTTTTGAAGAATGTCTACAAGGCTGGCAAAGGGATAAAAATACTGGTACCAGTTTTGTTCACTTTAGAAACATTGGCAGCAACTATTTTATTAGATGATGATGACCTTAGGCAGCAAGCTGAAGTTTTATCTAATAACAGGTATGTTTTTGCAAACACTCATAATTCCTTGGAATATGTAAACGGCTACTGAGGTATGCAACTTGTTGCAAGTGATGCTGGTATAAGAGAAGATGAGGCAAAGAAGATCAATGACACCTTAATTCGACATTTTACCAGCACTGAAATGGCTGCAAAGGACATACCAGAGAACGAGCGACAATATTCTATACACATATTTGTAATTCCGAAGAAATGAACAAACAGACATATCAAGCTCCTTTAGCTGTTATGGAGATCGTGGAAAGTTGTCAAACACATGAAAGTCACACAGGATAGCGTTGTCACCAACCTGTGTGCCTCCAGATAATGTCCTTCTTCATGTTATTCCAATTGGTAATCACGGAACAATCACACAGGATAATGTTTTGTCACCACCATGTTTGCTTCAGTATTTACAGTGCTTTCTTTGTATTTTTCCTATTGGTCAACACACAGTCAGTCACACAGGATAATGGTATGTCACCAACATGTATCCCTCCAGATTATATCTTTCTACATAATCTTCCAATTTGTCATCACACAGACAGTCACATAGGATAAAGTTTTGTCAAATAAAGTAACATGTATGCCTTCAATAT
>NW_027267291.1:12500-25470 GCF_963676685.1 Mytilus edulis | reverse complement strand
AACCAACCAACCAACCAACCAATCAATGCATGTTTCCGTTTCATGTCTTAAATACGGGATCCAAGATGTTTTTTTTCGCTTGTTTAAATTGAGCCTATCTAACGTGTTTAACCAGCCAACGTGTTTAACTAACGTTGTTTAACCAACATGTTTAACCAACCAACCAACCAACCAACCAATCAACCAACCAACCAATCAACCAATCAATGCATGTTTCCGTTTCATGTGTAAAATACGGGATCCAAGATGGGTTTTTTTCGCTTGTTAAAATTGAGCCTATCAAACGTGTTTAAGCTACGTGTTTAACCAGCATGTTTAACAAACGTGTTTAATCAATCAACCAACCAACCAACCAACCAACCAATAAATCAATGCATGTTTCCGTTTCATGTGTTAAATACGGGATCCAAGATGGTTTTTTTTCGCTCGTTTAAATTGAGCCTATCTAACGTGTTTAACCAGCCAACGTGTTTAACCAACGTGTTTAACCAACGTGTTTACCAACCAACCAACCAACCAACCAACACAACCAACCACCAATCAATCAATCAATGCATGTTTCCGTTTAATGTGTTAAATACGGGATCCAAGATGTTTTTTTTCGCTTGTTTAAATTGAGCCTATCTAACGTGTTTTACCAGCCAACGTGTTTAACCAACATGTTTAACCAACATGTTTAACCAACGTGTTTAACCAACCAACCAATCAACCAATCAATGCATGTTTCCGTTTCATGTGTTAAATACGGGATCCAAGATGTTTCTTTTTCGCTTGTTAAAATTGAGCCTATCAAACGTGTTTAAACTACGTGTTTAACCAGCATGTTTAACCAACGTGTTTAATCAACCAACCAACCAACCAACCAACCAACCAACCAACCAACCAATAAATCAATGCATGTTTCCGTTTTATGTGTTAAATACGGGATCCAAGATGGGTTTTTTTTTCGCTTGTTTAAATTGAGCCTATCAAACGTGTTTAACCAGCCAACGTGTTTAACCAACGTGTTTAACCAACATGTTTAACCAACGTGTTTAACCAACCAACCAACCAACCAACCAATCAACCAATCAATGCATGTTTCCGTTTCATGTGTTAAATACGGGATCCAAGATGTTTTTTTTTCGCTTGTTTAAATTGAGCCTCTCCAACGTGTTTAACCAGCCAACGTGTTTAACCAACGTGTTCAATCAACATGTTTAACTAACGTGTTTAACCAACCAATCAATCACTTAATGTATGTTTCCGTGTCATGCGTTTAATACGGGATGCAAGGTCTCTTGAGGTTTTTTTTTCCCTTGTTCTAAGTGACCCTATCAAACGTGTTTAATCAACCAACCAACCAACCAATCAATCAACCAACTAATCAATCAATCAATATGTATGACTGTTTATTTATGACAGTTTATTGAAGGAACAAACTCTCAATTATTCAAGAAAATTTTTATTTTATTATTGTTCTTACGTCTCTTCTGAAAAAAAAAATCCACATATTCTCTGAAACTACAAGTCCAATCGACCTGAAAATTTGCAGTCAGCAGGGCATACATGTACTGAAGGTTCATAAAAAAACTTTTTGCAGATATCTCTCAAGACTTTTCCTAGAAAAAAGAAATGGCAATGCAGTAAAAATCGCTTGCTAGGTCCGTCAATCTCAGTAAAAACCTACAATAAAATGTCCGCTCCGAGATTGAAATACTAATCTGGTTACAAACAGGTGCTGAAAAATGGACATCATCAAAAAATAATCAATAAATGTGTTTTAAAGTTACACCGATTCAATTAAATCCAAAACATGCACTGCTTGTGAACTTTCATCAAAATGTCAATTTCCTACAATGACAAAAGAAATTACATTGTGTGCATTCCATCTCTATACATGTTGCCTGTTTAACGTCCCGACCTAAAGAGAAATAAAAAGACTAAGTTTTTCTTAATATAAACCCGCGTCACGTGATGTCTCTTCAATCTTGCGCGCGCGCTGTATCTAAAATAAAAAAAAAACTTTCCAAACTAAACATGAAACTTCTCCGGTAACTAAATAATATAGACCCTTTACAAAAACAAACAAACAAACAAATACCCCCCCCCCCCCCCTTTTTCCAAATCAATAAATCAAAAAAATCAATTGTCCATTCATCAGAGGGGAAAGACTGCCTAACAATTGTTTTCAAAACAATTGCTTTATATTTATTATTAAGTCTTTTCACTTTTTTGTGAAAAGACTTATTGTATTTGTTCTGATTATTATTATTATTATTATTATTATTTTTTTTTTTTTTTCTTCCGCCAAATTTTGTTCTTGCGCAAAATGTTTGTTTCGCAATATGTCGCTTAGATATTTCCCATATGGTATCGTATAGTTTATGCGCTTTTAAATTTCACCCTGCTAAGGCGAACCATTTTCTATGTAAGAGTTATCTCCCTTTTCACTGTTTATCCTCTGTGTGCATCTCCTTCGTAACAAAATAAGAAAGCGACAAAATTCTTTTTACAAACTGTTCGTTACATCCTCAGTAATTTTTGGCGTATTTGAATCGAAGCGATTTGATGAAATTTTATAGGAGTTATCTACCTTTACGGAATAAATTTGTCGGTATGTTTTTTAAACTCCTAAACCGTTAACCGTATAACCCTGGAATGTTTTTATTTGAGTCCCCTGGGTCCTAACTTAGAAAATTAGGTCAAGGTCAAAGGTCAAGGTCATATTTTAGATTTTTATAAGTTTTTCATTTCCCTATAATTCTTGAACGGTTATAGATACAAAAAAATTAAGCAGTGAAAAATGCTTGGTACTGTAAGGGGCAACTTTTTTACATTATGACTATATTGATTTTTTCATCATATAAGGGACATAACTCCCATCGATGGTTTTTAAAAAGCCATTTTTAGGCAAAACTCTTAAACAAAAGGTCCTTGACCCATAGGGTCTTTTGCAATGACCTTGTGGAGCAATGACCTTGACGAAGGTCACAAGGTCAAAGGTCAAGGTCATCAAATTATGTGGTTTTGGCACTATTTAAACAGTTTTATGAGTGTTTGAATTTCAACCAACGAACCAACCAACCAACCAACCAACCAACCAACCAACCAACCAATCAATCAACCAACCAACCAACCAACCAACCAATCAATCAATCAATCAATCAATCAATCAATCAATCAATCAATGTTTCCGTTTCATGTGTTTGATACGGGATTCAAGGTCTCTTTTTTTCCGCTTGTTTTAATTGAGCCTATCAAACGTGTTTAACCAACATGTTTAACCAACCAACCAACCAACCAACCAACCAACCAACCAACCAACCAACCAATCAATCAATCAATGCATGTTTCCGTTTCATGTGTTAAATACGGGATCCAAGATGGTTTTTTTTTCGCTCGTTTAAATTGAGCCTATCTAACGTGTTTAACCAGCCAACGTGTTTAACCAACGTGTTTAACCAACATGTTTAACCAACGTGTTTAACCAACCAACCAATCAATGCATGTTTCCGTTTCATGTGTTAAATACGGGATCCAAGATGTTTTTTTTCGCTTGTTTAAATTGAGCCTATCTAACGTGTTTAACCAGCCAACGTGTTTAACCAACGTGTTTAACCAACATGTTTAACCAACCAACCAACCAACCAACCAATCAATGCATGTTTCCGTTTCATGTCTTAAATACGGGATCCAAGATGTTTTTTTTCGCTTGTTTAAATTGAGCCTATCTAACGTGTTTAACCAGCCAACGTGTTTAACTAACGTGTTTAACCAACATGTTTAACCAACCAACCAACCAACCAACCAATCAACCAACCAACCAATCAACCAATCAATGCATGTTTCCGTTTCATGTGTAAAATACGGGATCCAAGATGGGTTTTTTTCGCTTGTTAAAATTGAGCCTATCAAACGTGTTTAAGCTACGTGTTTAACCAGCATGTTTAACAAACGTGTTTAATCAATCAACCAACCAACCAACCAACCAACCAATAAATCAATGCATGTTTCCGTTTCATGTGTTAAATACGGGATCCAAGATGGTTTTTTTTCGCTCGTTTAAATTGAGCCTATCTAACGTGTTTAACCAGCCAACGTGTTTAACCAACGTGTTTAACCAACGTGTTTAACCAACCAACCAACCAACCAACCAACCAACCAACCAACCAATCAATCAATCAATGCATGTTTCCGTTTAATGTGTTAAATACGGGATCCAAGATGTTTTTTTTCGCTTGTTTAAATTGAGCCTATCTAACGTGTTTTACCAGCCAACGTGTTTAACCAACATGTTTAACCAACATGTTTAACCAACGTGTTTAACCAACCAACCAATCAACCAATCAATGCATGTTTCCGTTTCATGTGTTAAATACGGGATCCAAGATGTTTCTTTTTCGCTTGTTAAAATTGAGCCTATCAAACGTGTTTAAACTACGTGTTTAACCAGCATGTTTAACCAACGTGTTTAATCAACCAACCAACCAACCAACCAACCAACCAACCAACCAACCAATAAATCAATGCATGTTTCCGTTTTATGTGTTAAATACGGGATCCAAGATGGGTTTTTTTTCGCTTGTTTAAATTGAGCCTATCAAACGTGTTTAACCAGCCAACGTGTTTAACCAACGTGTTTAACCAACATGTTTAACCAACGTGTTTAACCAACCAACCAACCAACCAACCAATCAACCAATCAATGCATGTTTCCGTTTCATGTGTTAAATACGGGATCCAAGATGTTTTTTTTTCGCTTGTTTAAATTGAGCCTCTCCAACGTGTTTAACCAGCCAACGTGTTTAACCAACGTGTTCAATCAACATGTTTAACTAACGTGTTTAACCAACCAATCAATCACTTAATGTATGTTTCCGTGTCATGCGTTTAATACGGGATGCAAGGTCTCTTGAGGTTTTTTTTCCCTTGTTCTAAGTGACCCTATCAAACGTGTTTAATCAACCAACCAACCAACCAATCAATCAACCAACTAATCAATCAATCAATATGTATGACTGTTTATTTATGACAGTTTATTGAAGGAACAAACTCTCAATTATTCAAGAAAATTTTTATTTTATTATTGTTCTTACGTCTCTTCTGAAAAAAAAAATCCACATATTCTCTGAAACTACAAGTCCAATCGACCTGAAAATTTGCAGTCAGCAGGGCATACATGTACTGAAGGTTCATAAAAAAACTTTTTGCAGATATCTCTCAAGACTTTTCCTAGAAAAAAGAAATGGCAATGCAGTAAAAATCGCTTGCTAGGTCCGTCAATCTCAGTAAAAACCTACAATAAAATGTCCGCTCCGAGATTGAAATACTAATCTGTGTTACAAACAGGTGCTGAAAAATGGACATCATCAAAAAATAATCAATAAATGTGTTTTAAAGTTACACCGATTCAATTAAATCCAAAACATGCACTGCTTGTGAACTTTCATCAAAATGTCAATTTCCTACAATGACAAAAGAAATTACATTGTGTGCATTCCATCTCTATACATGTTGCCTGTTTAACGTCCCGACCTAAAGAGAAATAAAAAGACTAAGTTTTTCTTAATATAAACCCGCGTCACGTGATGTCTCTTCAATCTTGCGCGCGCGCTGTATCTAAAATAAAAAAAAAACTTTCCAAACTAAACATGAAACTTCTCCGGTAACTAAATAATATAGACCCTTTACAAAAACAAACAAACAAACAAATACCCCCCCCCCCCCTTTTTCCAAATCAATAAATCAAAAAAATCAATTGTCCATTCATCAGAGGGGAAAGACTGCCTAACAATTGTTTTCAAAACAATTGCTTTATATTTATTATTAAGTCTTTTCACTTTTTTGTGAAAAGACTTATTGTATTTGTTCTGATTATTATTATTATTATTATTATTATTTTTTTTTTTTTTTCTTCCGCCAAATTTTGTTCTTGCGCAAAATGTTTGTTTCGCAATATGTCGCTTAGATATTTCCCATATGGTATCGTATAGTTTATGCGCTTTTAAATTTCACCCTGCTAAGGCGAACCATTTTCTATGTAAGAGTTATCTCCCTTTTCACTGTTTATCCTCTGTGTGCATCTCCTTCGTAACAAAATAAGAAAGCGACAAAATTCTTTTTACAAACTGTTCGTTACATCCTCAGTAATTTTTGGCGTATTTGAATCGAAGCGATTTGATGAAATTTTATAGGAGTTATCTACCTTTACGGAATAAATTTGTCGGTATGTTTTTTAAACTCCTAAACCGTTAACCGTATAACCCTGGAATGTTTTTATTTGAGTCCCCTGGGTCCTAACTTAGAAAATTAGGTCAAGGTCAAAGGTCAAGGTCATATTTTAGATTTTTATAAGTTTTTCATTTCCCTATAATTCTTGAACGGTTATAGATACAAAAAAATTAAGCAGTGAAAAATGCTTGGTACTGTAAGGGGCAACTTTTTTACATTATGACTATATTGATTTTTTCATCATATAAGGGACATAACTCCCATCGATGGTTTTTAAAAAGCCATTTTTAGGCAAAACTCTTAAACAAAAGGTCCTTGACCCATAGGGTCTTTTGCAATGACCTTGTGGAGCAATGACCTTGACGAAGGTCACAAGGTCAAAGGTCAAGGTCATCAAATTATGTGGTTTTGGCACTATTTAAACAGTTTTATGAGTGTTTGAATTTCAACCAACGAACCAACCAACCAACCAACCAACCAACCAACCAACCAACCAATCAATCAACCAACCAACCAACCAACCAACCAATCAATCAATCAATCAATCAATCAATCAATCAATCAATCAATGTTTCCGTTTCATGTGTTTGATACGGGATTCAAGGTCTCTTTTTTTCCGCTTGTTTTAATTGAGCCTATCAAACGTGTTTAACCAACATGTTTAACCAACCAACCAACCAACCAACCAACCAACCAACCAACCAACCAACCAATCAATCAATCAATGCATGTTTCCGTTTCATGTGTTAAATACGGGATCCAAGATGGTTTTTTTTTCGCTCGTTTAAATTGAGCCTATCTAACGTGTTTAACCAGCCAACGTGTTTAACCAACGTGTTTAACCAACATGTTTAACCAACGTGTTTAACCAACCAACCAATCAATGCATGTTTCCGTTTCATGTGTTAAATACGGGATCCAAGATGTTTTTTTTCGCTTGTTTAAATTGAGCCTATCTAACGTGTTTAACCAGCCAACGTGTTTAACCAACGTGTTTAACCAACATGTTTAACCAACCAACCAACCAACCAACCAATCAATGCATGTTTCCGTTTCATGTCTTAAATACGGGATCCAAGATGTTTTTTTTCGCTTGTTTAAATTGAGCCTATCTAACGTGTTTAACCAGCCAACGTGTTTAACTAACGTGTTTAACCAACATGTTTAACCAACCAACCAACCAACCAACCAATCAACCAACCAACCAATCAACCAATCAATGCATGTTTCCGTTTCATGTGTAAAATACGGGATCCAAGATGGGTTTTTTTCGCTTGTTAAAATTGAGCCTATCAAACGTGTTTAAGCTACGTGTTTAACCAGCATGTTTAACAAACGTGTTTAATCAATCAACCAACCAACCAACCAACCAACCAATAAATCAATGCATGTTTCCGTTTCATGTGTTAAATACGGGATCCAAGATGGTTTTTTTTCGCTCGTTTAAATTGAGCCTATCTAACGTGTTTAACCAGCCAACGTGTTTAACCAACGTGTTTAACCAACGTGTTTAACCAACCAACCAACCAACCAACCAACCAACCAACCAACCAATCAATCAATCAATGCATGTTTCCGTTTAATGTGTTAAATACGGGATCCAAGATGTTTTTTTTCGCTTGTTTAAATTGAGCCTATCTAACGTGTTTTACCAGCCAACGTGTTTAACCAACATGTTTAACCAACATGTTTAACCAACGTGTTTAACCAACCAACCAATCAACCAATCAATGCATGTTTCCGTTTCATGTGTTAAATACGGGATCCAAGATGTTTCTTTTTCGCTTGTTAAAATTGAGCCTATCAAACGTGTTTAAACTACGTGTTTAACCAGCATGTTTAACCAACGTGTTTAATCAACCAACCAACCAACCAACCAACCAACCAACCAACCAACCAATAAATCAATGCATGTTTCCGTTTTATGTGTTAAATACGGGATCCAAGATGGGTTTTTTTTCGCTTGTTTAAATTGAGCCTATCAAACGTGTTTAACCAGCCAACGTGTTTAACCAACGTGTTTAACCAACATGTTTAACCAACGTGTTTAACCAACCAACCAACCAACCAACCAATCAACCAATCAATGCATGTTTCCGTTTCATGTGTTAAATACGGGATCCAAGATGTTTTTTTTTCGCTTGTTTAAATTGAGCCTCTCCAACGTGTTTAACCAGCCAACGTGTTTAACCAACGTGTTCAATCAACATGTTTAACTAACGTGTTTAACCAACCAATCAATCACTTAATGTATGTTTCCGTGTCATGCGTTTAATACGGGATGCAAGGTCTCTTGAGGTTTTTTTTCCCTTGTTCTAAGTGACCCTATCAAACGTGTTTAATCAACCAACCAACCAACCAATCAATCAACCAACTAATCAATCAATCAATATGTATGACTGTTTATTTATGACAGTTTATTGAAGGAACAAACTCTCAATTATTCAAGAAAATTTTTATTTTATTATTGTTCTTACGTCTCTTCTGAAAAAAAAAATCCACATATTCTCTGAAACTACAAGTCCAATCGACCTGAAAATTTGCAGTCAGCAGGGCATACATGTACTGAAGGTTCATAAAAAAACTTTTTGCAGATATCTCTCAAGACTTTTCCTAGAAAAAAGAAATGGCAATGCAGTAAAAATCGCTTGCTAGGTCCGTCAATCTCAGTAAAAACCTACAATAAAATGTCCGCTCCGAGATTGAAATACTAATCTGTGTTACAAACAGGTGCTGAAAAATGGACATCATCAAAAAATAATCAATAAATGTGTTTTAAAGTTACACCGATTCAATTAAATCCAAAACATGCACTGCTTGTGAACTTTCATCAAAATGTCAATTTCCTACAATGACAAAAGAAATTACATTGTGTGCATTCCATCTCTATACATGTTGCCTGTTTAACGTCCCGACCTAAAGAGAAATAAAAAGACTAAGTTTTTCTTAATATAAACCCGCGTCACGTGATGTCTCTTCAATCTTGCGCGCGCGCTGTATCTAAAATAAAAAAAAAACTTTCCAAACTAAACATGAAACTTCTCCGGTAACTAAATAATATAGACCCTTTACAAAAACAAACAAACAAACAAATACCCCCCCCCCCCCTTTTTCCAAATCAATAAATCAAAAAAATCAATTGTCCATTCATCAGAGGGGAAAGACTGCCTAACAATTGTTTTCAAAACAATTGCTTTATATTTATTATTAAGTCTTTTCACTTTTTTGTGAAAAGACTTATTGTATTTGTTCTGATTATTATTATTATTATTATTATTATTTTTTTTTTTTTTTCTTCCGCCAAATTTTGTTCTTGCGCAAAATGTTTGTTTCGCAATATGTCGCTTAGATATTTCCCATATGGTATCGTATAGTTTATGCGCTTTTAAATTTCACCCTGCTAAGGCGAACCATTTTCTATGTAAGAGTTATCTCCCTTTTCACTGTTTATCCTCTGTGTGCATCTCCTTCGTAACAAAATAAGAAAGCGACAAAATTCTTTTTACAAACTGTTCGTTACATCCTCAGTAATTTTTGGCGTATTTGAATCGAAGCGATTTGATGAAATTTTATAGGAGTTATCTACCTTTACGGAATAAATTTGTCGGTATGTTTTTTAAACTCCTAAACCGTTAACCGTATAACCCTGGAATGTTTTTATTTGAGTCCCCTGGGTCCTAACTTAGAAAATTAGGTCAAGGTCAAAGGTCAAGGTCATATTTTAGATTTTTATAAGTTTTTCATTTCCCTATAATTCTTGAACGGTTATAGATACAAAAAAATTAAGCAGTGAAAAATGCTTGGTACTGTAAGGGGCAACTTTTTTACATTATGACTATATTGATTTTTTCATCATATAAGGGACATAACTCCCATCGATGGTTTTTAAAAAGCCATTTTTAGGCAAAACTCTTAAACAAAAGGTCCTTGACCCATAGGGTCTTTTGCAATGACCTTGTGGAGCAATGACCTTGACGAAGGTCACAAGGTCAAAGGTCAAGGTCATCAAATTATGTGGTTTTGGCACTATTTAAACAGTTTTATGAGTGTTTGAATTTCAACCAACGAACCAACCAACCAACCAACCAACCAACCAACCAACCAACCAATCAATCAACCAACCAACCAACCAACCAACCAATCAATCAATCAATCAATCAATCAATCAATCAATCAATCAATGTTTCCGTTTCATGTGTTTGATACGGGATTCAAGGTCTCTTTTTTTCCGCTTGTTTTAATTGAGCCTATCAAACGTGTTTAACCAACATGTTTAACCAACCAACCAACCAACCAACCAACCAACCAACCAACCAACCAACCAATCAATCAATCAATGCATGTTTCCGTTTCATGTGTTAAATACGGGATCCAAGATGGTTTTTTTTTCGCTCGTTTAAATTGAGCCTATCTAACGTGTTTAACCAGCCAACGTGTTTAACCAACGTGTTTAACCAACATGTTTAACCAACGTGTTTAACCAACCAACCAATCAATGCATGTTTCCGTTTCATGTGTTAAATACGGGATCCAAGATGTTTTTTTTCGCTTGTTTAAATTGAGCCTATCTAACGTGTTTAACCAGCCAACGTGTTTAACCAACGTGTTTAACCAACATGTTTAACCAACCAACCAACCAACCAACCAATCAATGCATGTTTCCGTTTCATGTCTTAAATACGGGATCCAAGATGTTTTTTTTCGCTTGTTTAAATTGAGCCTATCTAACGTGTTTAACCAGCCAACGTGTTTAACTAACGTGTTTAACCAACATGTTTAACCAACCAACCAACCAACCAACCAATCAACCAACCAACCAATCAACCAATCAATGCATGTTTCCGTTTCATGTGTAAAATACGGGATCCAAGATGGGTTTTTTTCGCTTGTTAAAATTGAGCCTATCAAACGTGTTTAAGCTACGTGTTTAACCAGCATGTTTAACAAACGTGTTTAATCAATCAACCAACCAACCAACCAACCAACCAATAAATCAATGCATGTTTCCGTTTCATGTGTTAAATACGGGATCCAAGATGGTTTTTTTTCGCTCGTTTAAATTGAGCCTATCTAACGTGTTTAACCAGCCAACGTGTTTAACCAACGTGTTTAACCAACGTGTTTAACCAACCAACCAACCAACCAACCAACCAACCAACCAACCAATCAATCAATCAATGCATGTTTCCGTTTAATGTGTTAAATACGGGATCCAAGATGTTTTTTTTCGCTTGTTTAAATTGAGCCTATCTAACGTGTTTTACCAGCCAACGTGTTTAACCAACATGTTTAACCAACATGTTTAACCAACGTGTTTAACCAACCAACCAATCAACCAATCAATGCATGTTTCCGTTTCATGTGTTAAATACGGGATCCAAGATGTTTCTTTTTCGCTTGTTAAAATTGAGCCTATCAAACGTGTTTAAACTACGTGTTTAACCAGCATGTTTAACCAACGTGTTTAATCAACCAACCAACCAACCAACCAACCAACCAACCAACCAACCAATAAATCAATGCATGTTTCCGTTTTATGTGTTAAATACGGGATCCAAGATGGGTTTTTTTTCGCTTGTTTAAATTGAGCCTATCAAACGTGTTTAACCAGCCAACGTGTTTAACCACGTGTTTAACCAACATGTTTAACCAACGTGTTTAACCAACCAACCAACCAACCAACCAATCAACCAATCAATGCATGTTTCCGTTTCATGTGTTAAATACGGGATCCAAGATGTTTTTTTTTCGCTTGTTTAAATTGAGCCTCTCCAACGTGTTTAACCAGCCAACGTGTTTAACCAACGTGTTCAATCAACATGTTTAACTAACGTGTTTAACCAACCAATCAATCACTTAATGTATGTTTCCGTGTCATGCGTTTAATACGGGATGCAAGGTCTCTTGAGGTTTTTTTTCCCTTGTTCTAAGTGACCCTATCAAACGTGTTTAATCAACCAACCAACCAACCAATCAATCAACCAACTAATCAATCAATCAATATGTATGACTGTTTATTTATGACAGTTTATTGAAGGAACAAACTCTCAATTATTCAAGAAAATTTTTATTTTATTATTGTTCTTACGTCTCTTCTGAAAAAAAAAATCCACATATTCTCTGAAACTACAAGTCCAATCGACCTGAAAATTTGCAGTCAGCAGGGCATACATGTACTGAAGGTTCATAAAAAAACTTTTTGCAGATATCTCTCAAGACTTTTCCTAGAAAAAAGAAATGGCAATGCAGTAAAAATCGCTTGCTAGGTCCGTCAATCTCAGTAAAAACCTACAATAAAATGTCCGCTCCGAGATTGAAATACTAATCTGTGTTACAAACAGGTGCTGAAAAATGGACATCATCAAAAAATAATCAATAAATGTGTTTTAAAGTTACACCGATTCAATTAAATCCAAAACATGCACTGCTTGTGAACTTTCATCAAAATGTCAATTTCCTACAATGACAAAAGAAATTACATTGTGTGCATTCCATCTCTATACATGTTGCCTGTTTAACGTCCCGACCTAAAGAGAAATAAAAAGACTAAGTTTTTCTTAATATAAACCCGCGTCACGTGATGTCTCTTCAATCTTGCGCGCGCGCTGTATCTAAAATAAAAAAAAAACTTTCCAAACTAAACATGAAACTTCTCCGGTAACTAAATAATATAGACCCTTTACAAAAACAAACAAACAAACAAATACCCCCCCCCCCCCCCCTTTTTCCAAATCAATAAATCAAAAAAATCAATTGT
>NW_027267291.1:0-10000 GCF_963676685.1 Mytilus edulis | reverse complement strand
ATGTTTAACCAACGTGTTTAACCAACCAACCAACCAACCAACCAATCAACCAATCAATGCATGTTTCCGTTTCATGTGTTAAATACGGGATCCAAGATGTTTTTTTTTCGCTTGTTTAAATTGAGCCTCTCCAACGTGTTTAACCAGCCAACGTGTTTAACCAACGTGTTCAATCAACATGTTTAACTAACGTGTTTAACCAACCAATCAATCACTTAATGTATGTTTCCGTGTCATGCGTTTAATACGGGATGCAAGGTCTCTTGAGGTTTTTTTTCCCTTGTTCTAAGTGACCCTATCAAACGTGTTTAATCAACCAACCAACCAACCAATCAATCAACCAACTAATCAATCAATCAATATGTATGACTGTTTTATTTATGACAGTTTATTGAAGGAACAAACTCTCAATTATTCAAGAAAATTTTTATTTTATTATTGTTCTTACGTCTCTTCTGAAAAAAAAAATCCACATATTCTCTGAAACTACAAGTCCAATCGACCTGAAAATTTGCAGTCAGCAGGGCATACATGTACTGAAGGTTCATAAAAAAACTTTTTGCAGATATCTCTCAAGACTTTTCCTAGAAAAAAGAAATGGCAATGCAGTAAAAATCGCTTGCTAGGTCCGTCAATCTCAGTAAAAACCTACAATAAAATGTCCGCTCCGAGATTGAAATACTAATCTGTGTTACAAACAGGTGCTGAAAAATGGACATCATCAAAAAATAATCAATAAATGTGTTTTAAAGTTACACCGATTCAATTAAATCCAAAACATGCACTGCTTGTGAACTTTCATCAAAATGTCAATTTCCTACAATGACAAAAGAAATTACATTGTGTGCATTCCATCTCTATACATGTTGCCTGTTTAACGTCCCGACCTAAAGAGAAATAAAAAGACTAAGTTTTTCTTAATATAAACCCGCGTCACGTGATGTCTCTTCAATCTTGCGCGCGCGCTGTATCTAAAATAAAAAAAAAACTTTCCAAACTAAACATGAAACTTCTCCGGTAACTAAATAATATAGACCCTTTACAAAAACAAACAAACAAACAAATACCCCCCCCCCCCCCCCTTTTTCCAAATCAATAAATCAAAAAAATCAATTGTCATTCATCAGAGGGGAAAGACTGCCCTAACAATTGTTTTCAAAACAATTGCTTTATATTTATTATTAAGTCTTTTCACTTTTTTGTGAAAAGACTTATTGTATTTGTTCTGATTATTATTATTATTATTATTATTATTTTTTTTTTTTTTCTTCCGCCAAATTTTGTTCTTGCGCAAAATGTTTGTTTCGCAATATGTCGCTTAGATATTTCCCATATGGTATCGTATAGTTTATGCGCTTTTAAATTTCACTCTGCTAAGGCGAACCATTTTCTATGTAAGAGTTATCTCCCTTTTCACTGTTTATCCTCTGTGTGCATCTCCTTCGTAACAAAATAAGAAAGCGACAAAATTCTTTTTACAAACTGTTCGTTACATCCTCAGTAATTTTTGGCGTATTTGAATCGAAGCGATTTGATGAAATTTTATAGGAGTTATCTACCTTTACGGAATAAATTTGTCGGTATGTTTTTTAAACTCCTTAAACCGTTAACCGTATAACCCTGGAATGTTTTTATTTGAGTCCCCTGGGTCCTAACTTAGAAAATTAGGTCAAGGTCAAAGGTCAAGGTCATATTTTAGATTTTTATAAGTTTTTCATTTCCCTATAATTCTTGAACGGTTATAGATACAAAAAAATTAAGCAGTGAAAAATGCTTGGTACTGTAAGGGGCAACTTTTTTACATTATGACTATATTGATTTTTTCATCATATAAGGGACATAACTCCCATCGATGGTTTTTAAAAAGCCATTTTTAGGCAAAACTCTTAAACAAAAGGTCCTTGACCCATAGGGTCTTTTGCAATGACCTTGTGGAGCAATGACCTTGACGAAGGTCACAAGGTCAAAGGTCTAAGGTCATCAAATTATGTTGGTTTTGGGCACTATTTAAACAGTTTTATGAGTGTTTGAATTTCAACCAACGAACCAACCAACCAACCAACCAACCAACCAACCAACCAACCAATCAATCAACCAACCAACCAACCAAACCAACCAATCAATCAATCAATCAATCAATCAATCAATCAATCAATCAATGTTTCCGTTTCATGTGTTTGATACGGGATTCAAGGTCTCTTTTTTTCCGCTTGTTTTAATTAGAGCCTATCAAACGTGTTTAACCAACATGTTTAACCAACCAACCAACCAACCAACCAACCAACCAACCAACCAACCAACCAATCAATCAATCAATGCATGTTTCCGTTTCATGTGTTAAATACGGGATCCAAGATGGTTTTTTTTTCGCTCGTTTAAATTGAGCCTATCTAACGTGTTTAACCAGCCAACGTGTTTAACCAACGTGTTTAACCAACATGTTTAACCAACGTGTTTAACCAACCAACCAATCAATGCATGTTTCGCTTTCATGTGTTAAATACGGGATCCAAGATGTTTTTTTCGCTTGTTTAAATTGAGCCTATCTAACGTGTTTAACCAGCCAACGTGTTTAACCAACGTGTTTAACCAACATGTTTAACCAACCAACCAACCAACCAACCAATCAATGCATGTTTCCGTTTCATGTCTTAAATACGGGATCCAAGATGTTTTTTTTCTCGCTTGTTTAAATTGAGCCTATCTAACGTGTTTAACCAGCCAACGTGTTTAACTAACGTGTTTAACCAACATGTTTAACCAACCAACCAACCAACCAACCAATCAACAACCAACCAATCAACCAATCAATGCATGTTTCCGTTTCATGTGTAAAATACGGGATCCAAGATGGGTTTTTTTTCGCTTGTTAAAATTGAGCCTATCAAACGTGTTTAAGCTACGTGTTTAAACCAGCATGTTTAACAAACGTGTTTAATCAATCAACCAACCAACCAACCACCAACCAATAAATCAATGCATGTTTCCGTTTCATGTGTTAAATACGGGATCCAAGATGGTTTTTTTTCGCTCGTTTAAATTGAGCCTATCTAACGTGTTTAACCAGCCAACGTGTTTAACCAACGTGTTTAACCAACGTGTTTAACCAACCAACCAACCAACCAACCAACCAACCAACCAACCAATCAATCAATCAATGCATGTTTCCGTTTAATGTGTTAAATACGGGATCCAAGATGTTTTTTTTCGCTTGTTTAAATGAGCTATCTAACGTGTTTTACCAGCCAACGTGTTTAACCAACATGTTTAACCAACATGTTTAACCAACGTGTTTAACCAACCAACAATCAACCAATCAATGCATGTTTCCGTTTCATGTGTTAAATACGGGATCCAAGATGTTTCTTTTTCGCTGTTAAAATTGAGCCTATCAAACGTGTTTAAACTACGTGTTTAACCAGCATGTTTAACCAACGTGTTTAATCAACCAACCAAACCAACCAACCAACCAACCAACCAACCAACCAATAAATCAATGCATGTTTCCGTTTTATGTGTTAAATACGGGATCCAAGATGGGTTTTTTTTCGCTTGTTTAAATTGAGCCTATCAAACGTGTTTAACCAGCCAACGTGTTTAACCAACGTGTTTAACCAACATGTTTAACCAACGTGTTTAACCAACCAACCAACCAACCAACCAATCAACAATCAATGCATGTTTCCGTTTCATGTGTTAAATACGGGATCCAAGATGTTTTTTTTTCGCTTGTTTAAATTGAGCCTCTCCAACGTGTTTAACCAGCCAACGTGTTTAACCAACGTGTTCAATCAACATGTTTAACTAACGTGTTTAACCAACCAATCAATCACTTAATGTATGTTTCCGTGTCATTGCGTTTAATACGGGATGCAAGGTCTCTTGAGGTTTTTTTTCCCTTGTTCTAAGTGACCCTATCAAACGTGTTTAATCAACCAACCAACCAACCAATCAATCAACCCAACTAATCAATCAAATCAATATGTATGACTGTTTATTTATGACAGTTATTGAAGGAACAAACTCCTCAATTATTCAAGAAAATTTTATTTTATTATTGTTCTTACGTCTCTTCTGAAAAAAAAAATCCACATATTCTCTGAAACTACAAGTCCAATCGACCTGAAAATTTGCAGTCAGCAGGGCATACATGTACTGAAGGTTCATAAAAAAACTTTTTGCAGATATCTCTCAAGACTTTTCCTAGAAAAAAGAAATGGCAATGCAGTTAAAATCGCTTGCTAGGTCCGTCAATCTCAGTAAAAACCTACAATAAAATGTCCGCTCCGAGATTGAAATACTAATCTGTGTTACAAACAGGTGCTGAAAAATGGACATCATCAAAAAATAATCAATAAATGTGTTTTAAAGTTACAACCGATTCAATTAATCCAAAACATGCACTGCTTGTGAACTTTCATCAAAATGTCAATTTCCTACAATGACAAAAGAAATTACATTGTGTGCATTCCATCTCTATACATGTTGCCTGTTTAAACGTCCCGACCTAAAGAGAAATAAAAAGACTAAGTTTTTCTTAATATAAACCCGCGTCACGTGATGTCTCTTCAATCTTGCGCGCGCGCTGTATCTAAAATAAAAAAAAACTTTCCAAACTAAACATGAAACTTCTTCCGGTAACTAAATAATATAGACCCTTTACAAAAAACAAACAAACAAACAATACCCCCCCCCCCCCCTTTTTCCAAATCAATAAATCAAAAAAATCAATTGTCATTCATCAGAGGGGAAAGACTGCCTAACAATTGTTTTTCAAAACAATTGCTTTATATTTATTATTAAGTCTTTTCACTTTTTTGTGAAAAGACTTATTGTATTTGTTCTGATTATTATTATTATTATTATTATTATTTTTTTTTTTTTTTCTTCCGCCAAATTTTGTTCTTGCGCAAAATGTTTGTTTCGCAATATGTCGCTTAGATATTTCCCATATGGTATCGTATAGTTTATGCGCTTTTAAATTTCACCCTGCTAAGGCGAACCATTTTCTATGTAAGAGTTATCTCCCTTTTCACTGTTTATCCTCTGTGTGCATCTCCTTCGTAACAAAATAAGAAAGCGACAAAATTCTTTTTACAAACTGTTCGTTACATCCTCAGTAATTTTTGGCGTATTTGAATCGAAGCGATTTGATGAAATTTTATAGGAGTTATCTACCTTTACGGAATAAATTTGTCGGTATGTTTTTTAAACTCCTAAACCGTTAACCGTATAACCCTGGAATGTTTTTATTTGAGTCCCCTGGGTCCTAACTTAGAAAATTAGGTCAAGGTCAAAGGTCAAGGTCATATTTTAGATTTTTATAAAGTTTTTCATTTCCCTATAATTCTTGAACGGTTATAGATACAAAAAAATTAAGCAAGTGAAAAATGCTTGGTACTGTAAGGGGCAACTTTTTTACATTATGACTATATTGATTTTTTCATCATATAAGGGACATAACTCCCATCGATGGTTTTTAAAAAGCCATTTTTAGGCAAAACTCTAAACAAAAGGTCCTTGACCCATAGGGTCTTTTGCAATGACCTTGTGGAGCAATGACCTTGACGAAGGTCACAAGGTCAAAGGTCAAGGTCATCAAATTATGTGGTTTTGGCACTATTTAAACAGTTTTATGAGTGTTTGAATTTCAACCAACGAACCAACCAACCAACCAACCAACCAACCAACCAACCAACCAATCAATCAACCAACCAACCAACCAACCAACCAATCAATCAATCAATCAATCAATCAATCAATCAATCAATCAATGTTTCCGTTTCATGTGTTTGATACGGGAATTCAAGGTCTCTTTTTTTCCGCTTGTTTTAATTGAGCCTATCAAACGTGTTTTAACCAACATGTTTAACCAACCAACCAACCAACCAACCAACCAACCAACCAACCAACCAACCAATCAATCAATCAATGCATGTTTCCGTTTCATGTGTTAAATACGGGATCCAAGATGGTTTTTTTTTCGCTCGTTTAAATTGAGCCTATCTAACGTGTTTAACCAGCCAACGTGTTTAACCAACGTGTTTAACCAACATGTTTAACCAACGTGTTTAACCAACCAACCAATCAATGCATGTTTTCCGTTTCATGTGTTAAATACGGGATCCAAGATGTTTTTTTTCGCTTGTTTAAATTGAGCCTATCTAACGTGTTTAACCAGCCAACGTGTTTAACCAACGTGTTTAACCAACATGTTTAACCAACCAACCAACCACAACCAACCAATCAATGCATGTTTCCGTTTCATGTCTTAAATACGGGATCCAAGATGTTTTTTTCGCTTGTTTAAATGAGCCTATCTAACGTGTTTAACCAGCCAACGTGTTAACTAACGTGTTTAACCAACATGTTTAACCAACCAACCAACCAACCAACCAATCAACCAACCAACCAATCAACCAATCAATGCATGTTTCCGTTTCATGTGTAAAATACGGGATCCAAGATGGGTTTTTTTCGCTTGTTAAAATTGAGCCTATCAAACGTGTTTAAGCTACGTGTTTAACCAGCATGTTTAACAAACGTGTTTAATCAATCAACCAACCAACCAACCAACCAACCAATAAATCAATGCATGTTCCGTTTCATGTGTTAAATACGGGATCCAAGATGTTTTTTTTCGCTCGTTTAAATTGAGCCTATCTAACGTGGTTTAACCAGCCAACGTGTTTAACCAACGTGTTTAACCAACGTGTTTAACCAACCAAACCAACCAACCAACCAACCAACCAACCAACCAATCAATCAATCAATGCATGTTTCCGTTTAATGTGTTAAATACGGGGATCCAAGATGTTTTTTTTCGCTTGTTTAAATTGAGCCCTATCTAACGTGTTTTACCAGCCAACGTGTTTAACCAACATGTTTAACCAACATGTTTAACCAACGTGTTTACCAACCAACCAATCAACCAATCAATGCATGTTTCCGTTCATGTGTTAAATACGGGATCCAAGATGTTTCTTTTTCGCTTGTTAAAATTGAGCTATCAAACGTGTTTAAACTACGTGTTTAACAGCATGTTTAACCAACGTGTTTAATCAACAACCAACCAACCAACCAAGCCAACCAACAACCAACCAACCATAAATCAATGCATGTTTCCGTTTTATGTGTTAAATACGGGATCCAAGATGGGTTTTTTTTCGCTTGTTTAAATTGAGCCTATCAAACGTGTTTAACCAGCCAACGTGTTTAACCAACGTGTTTAACCAACATGTTTAACCAACGTGTTTAACCAACCAACCAACACCAACCAACCAATCAACCAATCAATGCATGTTTCCGTTCATGTGTTAAATACGGATCCAAGATGTTTTTTTTTCGCTTGTTTAAATTGAGCCTCTCCAACGTGTTTAACCAGCCAAACGTGTTTAACCAACGTGTTCAATCAACATGTTTAACTAAACGTGTTTAACCAACCAATCAATCACTTAATGTATGTTTCCGTGTCATGCGTTTAATACGGGATGCAAGGTCTCTTGAGGTTTTTTTTCCCTTGTTCTAAGTGACCCTATCAAACGTGTTTAATCAACCAACCAACCAACCAATCAATCAACCAACTAATCAATCAATCAATATGTATGACTGTTTATTTATGACAGTTATTGAAGGAACAAACTCTCAATTATTCAAGAAAATTTTATTTTATTATTGTTCTTACGTTCCTTCTGAAAAAAAAAATCCACATATTCTCTGAAACTACAAGTCCAATCGACCTGAAAAATTTGCAGTCAGCAGGGCATACATGTACTGAAGGTTCATAAAAAAACTTTTTGCAGATATCTCTCAAGACTTTTCACTAGAAAAAAGAAATGGCAATTGCAGTAAAAATCGCTTGCTAGGTCCGTCAATCTCAGTAAAAACCTACAATAAAATGTCCGCTCCGAGATTGAAATACTAATCTGTGTTACAACAGGTGCTGAAAAATGGACATCATCAAAAAATAATCAATAAATGTGTTTTAAAGTTACACCGATTCAATTAAATCCAAAACATGCACTGCTTGTGAACTTTCATCAAAATGTCAATTTCCTACAATTGACAAAAGAAATTACATTGTGTGCATTCCATCTCTATACATGTTGCCTGTTTAACGTCCCGACCTAAAGAGAAATAAAAAGACTAAGTTTTTCTTAATATAAACCCGCGTCACGTGATGTCTCTTCAATCTTGCGCGCGCGCTGTATCTAAAATAAAAAAAAACTTTCCAACTAAACATGAAACTTCTCCGGTAACTAAATAATATAGACCCTTTACAAAAACAAACAAACAAACAAATACCCCCCCCCCCCCCCCTTTTTCCAAATCAATAAATCAAAAAAATCAATTGTCCATTCATCAGAGGGGAAAGACTGCCTAACAATTGTTTTCAAAACAATTGCTTTATATTTATTATTAAGTCTTTTCACTTTTTTGTGAAAAGACTTATTGTATTTGTTCTGATTATTATTATTATTATTATTATTATTTTTTTTTTTTTTCTTCCGCCAAATTTTGTTCTTGCGCCAAAATGTTTGTTTCGCATATGTCGCTTAGATATTTCCCATATGGTATCGTATAGTTTATGCGCTTTTAAATTTCACCCCTGCTAAGGCGAACCATTTTCTATGTAAGAGTTATCTCCCTTTTCACTGTTTATCCTCTGTGTGCATCTCCTTCGTAACAAAATAAGAAAGCGACAAAATTCTTTTTACAAACTGTTCGTTACATCCTCAGTAATTTTTGGCGTATTTGAATCGAAGCGATTTTGATGAAATTTTATAGGAGTTATCTACCTTTACGGAATAAATTTGTCGGTATGTTTTTTAAACTCCTAAACCGTTAACCGTATAAACCCTGGAATGTTTTTATTTGAGTCCCCTGGGTCCTAACTTAGAAAATTAGGTCAAAGGTCAAAGGTCAAGGTCATATTTTAGATTTTTATAAGTTTTTCATTTCCCTATAATTCTTGAACGGTTATAGATACAAAAAAATTAAGCAGTGAAAAATGCTTGGTACTGTAAGGGGCATCTTTTTTACATGTATGACTATATTGATTTTTTTCATCATATAAGGGACATAACTCCCATCGATGGTTTTTAAAAAGCCATTTTTAGGCAAAACTCTTAAACAAAAGGTCCTTGACCCATAGGGGTCTTTTGCAATGACCTGTGGAGCAATGACCTTGACGAAGGTCACAAGGTCAAAGGTCAAGGTCATCAAATTATGTGGTTTTTGGCACTATTTAAACAGTTTTATGAGTGTTTGAATTTCAACCAACGAACCAACCAACCAACCAACCAACCAACCAACCAACCAACCAATCAATAAACCAACCAACCAACCAACAACCAATCAATCAATCAATCAATCAATCAATCAATCAATCAATCAATGTTTCCGTTTCATGTGTTTGATACGGGATTCAAGGTCTCTTTTTTTTCCGCTTGTTTTAATTGAGCCTATCAAAACGTGTTTAACCAACATGTTTAACCAACCAACCAACCAACCAACCAACCAACCAACCAACCAACCAACCAATCAATCAATCAATGCATGTTTCCGTTTCATGTGTTAAATTACGGGATCCAAGATGGTTTTTTTTTCGCTCGTTTAAATTGAGCCTATCTAACGTGTTTAACCAGCCAACGTGTTTAACCAACGTGTTTAACCAACATGTTTAACCAACGTGTTTAACCAACCAACCAATCAATGCATGTTTCCGTTTCATGTGTTAAAATACGGATCCAAGATGTTTTTTTTCGCTTGTTTAAATTGAGCCTATCTAACGTGTTTAACCAGCCAACGTGTTTAACCAACGTGTTTAACCAACATGTTTAACCAACCAACCAACCAACCAACCATCAATGCATGTTTCCGTTTCATGTCTTAAATACGGGATCCAAGATGTTTTTTTTCGCTTGTTTAAATTGAGCCTATCTAACGTGTTTAACCAGCCAACGTGTTTAACTAACGTGTTTAACCAACATGTTTAACC
>NW_027267290.1:0-12848 GCF_963676685.1 Mytilus edulis | reverse complement strand
GCATGTCGGAGCCATTAAAAATATGCCTTTTTCAGTAAGCGAAAAAAGTAGACGATTTTTTTCAACTGCATTTTAGGTCAATTTGAGCCGCATGACCCTATATTTTTGTTGTTGTAATGCCAAAACACTGGCATTCTAGTAACAGAACTGCCACCCGTTTTTCCCTAGTTTGTGGTAGTCTTCGAGAAAAAAATACGGAACACTAGTGGTATCCTATGGAAAATGCATTACGAATAATTGCGCTCTTGTAACCTATAGAGAAATGACACTTTTTTTTAATAAGGCTTTGAAAAATATCAAAAATTGTCATTTAGCTCGGGAAAAATGTGAAACAGTGAGAAACGGGGTCCAATGGACTATTCATCGACGTGAATTCATTCTATAGTCTGTTTCCTATTTGTATTTATTTCTATATCTAAATCTAGGGTGGGCTCGAATGTCGACAAGGTATGAAGAGTATGCCAAACGTTTTTTGTGATATCTACTGTTTTTTATCGGGAAAGAGCATGTATAAATCTTGAATTTGAAGGTAAATTTTGGTTTTAACCTTAATGACAGTGTCTCAGTTGATGTTCTAGGCAAAAGCTAATTTCGTGAAAATTGGCCAAAAGGGTCCCTAAGCAAATACCAACGATTTAGTTAAATGCAAAGTAGAAAAATTAATCTTGGCATTGAATATCGTAGTCTAGAATAGTTTCTCTGGTTAAAGTAGAAATATCATAATATTTTCAACATTTGGGAAAACTATAGTCTGTTTCAAAAACGTGTTTTTTCGAGAAATTGGTTTCATATATAGCCATTCTTCCAAATTCGATGTAGCTTTTCATATCAGAACGGTTTTGTCGACAATATGGTCAGTGTTGGATGACCTTCGAAAAATTAAGCCAATAAATTAACATTATCTTCATGTCTCTTTGACCAGTACCGTATTGGTGAAAAAATCAGTTCCAATTTTAGCCTGATCGGCGGGCAAAAACTAATTCTCCAAATTCAGAGAGTGATCAGATAATGTTTTGAAGATGTGATATCATCTAGATAGACGCGAGCGCGACTTTTGGCGCGGGCGCTTAATTTTCGGAAATTTTTTTCACTACTCTATAGAGAAATGACACTTTTTTTTAATAAGGCTTTGAAAAATATCAAAAATTGTCATTTTGCTCGGGAAAAATGTGAAACAGTGAGAAACGGGGTCAAATGGACTTTTCATCGACGTGAATTCATTCTATAGTCTGTTTCCTATTTGTATTTATTTCTATATCTAAATCTAGGGTGGGCTCGAATGTCGACAAGGTATGAAGAGTATGCAACGTTTTTGTGATATCTACTGTTTTTATCGGAAAGAGCATGTATAAATCTTGAATTTGAAGGTAAATTTTGGGTTTTTAACCTTAATGACAGTGTCTCAGTTGATGTTCTAGCAAAAAGCTTAATTTCGTGAAAATTGCCAAAAGGGTCCTAAGCAATACCAACGATTTAGTTAATTGCAAAGTAGAAAAATTAATCTTGGCATTGAATATCGTAGTCTAAGAATAGTTTCTCTGGTTAAAGTAGAAATATCATAATATTTTCACATTTGGGAAAAACTATAGTCTGTTCAAAAACGTGTTTTTCGAGAAATGGTTTCATATATAGCCATTCTTCCAAATTCGATGTAGCTTTTCCATATCAAGAACCGGTTTTGTCGACAATATGGTCAGTGTTGGATGACCTTCGAAAAATTAAGCCAATAAATTAACATTATCTTCATGTCTCTTTGACCAGTACCGTATTTGGTGAAAAAATCAGTTCCAATTTTAGGCCTGATCGGCGGGCAAAAACTAATTCTCCAAATTCAGAGAGTGATCAGATAATGTTTTGAAGACTGTGATATCATCTAGATAGACGCGAGCGCGACTTTGGCGCGGGCGCTTAATTTTCGGAAATTTTTTTCACTACTCTATAGGTTACAAGAGCGCAATTATTTGTTTACATTTTACCGGCAAGTTTTTACCCCAAGATGGTACTCAGAATAGAATCCTATACGGCTTCTGATTGGTTGATACAGGATTGGAATTACATTAAATCGAAAGCTTATCCAAGTTAGGTTTAAAAAATTGCCGAAAATCATATTCACATTTTACGAAGTATAGAAATATCTTCAATTTCTGCATGTCGGAGCCATTAAAAATATGCCTTTTTCAGTAAGCGAAAAAAGTAGACGATTTTTTTCAACTGCATTTTAGGTCAATTTGAGCCGCATGACCCTATATTTTTTTGTTGTTGTAATGCAACACTGGCATTTCTAGTAACAGGAACTGCCACCCGTTTTTCCCTAGTTTGTGTAGTCTTCGAGAAAAAAAATACGGAACACTAGTGGTATCCTATGGAAAATGCATTACGAATAATTGCGCTCTTGTAACCTATAGAGAAATGACACTTTTTTTAATAAGGCTTTGAAAAATATCAAAAATTGTCATTTTGCTCGGGAAAAATGTGAAACAGTGAGAAACGGGGTCAAATGGACTTTTCATCGACGTGAATTCATTCTATAGTCTGTTTCCTATTTGTATTTATTTCTATATCTAAATCTAGGGTGGGCTCGAATGTCGACAAGGTATGAAAGAGTATGCAACGTTTTTGTGATATCTACTGTTTTTATCGGAAAGAGCATGTATAAATCTTGAATTTGAAGGTAAATTTTGGTTTTTAACCTTAATGACAGTGTCTCAGTTGATGTTCTAGCAAAAAGCTAATTTCGTGAAAATTGGCCAAAAGGGTCCCTAAGCAAATACCAACGATTTAGTTAAATTGCAAAGTAGAAAAATTAATCTTGGCATTGAATATCGTAGTCTAAGAATAGTTTCTCTGGTTAAAGTAGAAATATCATAATATTTTCAACATTTGGGAAAACTATAGTCTGTTTCAAAAACGTGTTTTTTCGAGAAATGGTTTCATATATAAGCCATTCTTCCAAATTCGATGTAGCTTTTCCATATCAGAACGTTTTGTCGACAATATGGTCAGTGTTGGATGACCTTCGAAAAATTAAGCCAATAAATTAACATTATCTTCATGTCTCTTTGACCAGTACCGTATTTGGTGAAAAAATCAGTTCCAATTTTAGGCCTGATCGGCGGGCAAAAACTAATTCTCCAAATTCAGAGAGTGATCAGATAATGTTTTGAAGATGTGATATCATCTAGATAGACGCGAGCGCGACTTTTTGGCGCGGGCGCTTAATTTTCGGAAATCTTTTTCTCACTACTCTATAGGTTACAAGAGCGCAATTATTTGTTTACATTTTACCGGCAAGTTTTTTACCCCAAGATGGTACTCAGAATAGAATCCTATACGGCTTCTGATTGGTTGATACAGGATTGGAATTACATTAAATCGAAAGCTTATCCAATTAGGTTTAAAAATTGCCGAAAATCATATTCACATTTTACGAAGTATAGAAAATATCTTCAATTTCTGCATGTCGGAGCCATTAAAAATATGCCTTTTCAGTAAGCGAAAAAAGTAGAGACGGATTTTTTTCAACTGCATTTTAGGTCAATTTGAGCCGCATGACCCTATATTTTTTGTTGGTTGTAATGCAACACTGGCATTTCTAGTAACAGGAACTGCCACCCGTTTTTCCCTAGTTTGTGTAGTCTTCGAGAAAAAAAATACGGAACACTAGTGGTATCCTATGGAAAATGCATTACGAATAATTGCGCTCTTGTAACCTATAGAGAAATGACACTTTTTTTTAATAAGGCTTTGAAAAATATCAAAAATTGTCATTTTGCTCGGGAAAAATGTGAAACAGTGAGAAACGGGGTCAAATGGACTTTTCATCGACGTGAATTCATTCTATAGTCTGTTTCCTATTTGTATTTATTTCTATATCTAAATCTAGGGTGGGCTCGAATGTCGACAAGGTATGAAGAGTATGCAACGTTTTTGTGATATCTACTGTTTTTATCGGAAAGAGCATGTATAAATCTTGAATTTGAAGGTAAATTTTGGTTTTTAACCTTAATGACAGTGTCTCAGTTGATGTTCTAGCAAAAAGCTAATTTCGTGAAAATTGGCCAAAAGGGTCCCTAAGCAAATACCAACGATTTAGTTAAATTGCAAAGTAGAAAAATTAATCTTGGCATGAATATCGTAGTCTAAGAATAGTTTCTCTGGTTAAAGTAGAAATATCATAATATTTTCAACATTTGGGAAAACTATAGTCTGTTCAAAAACGTGTTTTTCGAGAAATGGTTTCATATATAGCCATTCTTCCAAATTCGATGTAGCTTTTCCATATCAGAACGGTTTTGTCGACAATATGGTCAGTGTTGGATGACCTTCGAAAATTTAAGCCAATAAATTAACATTATCTTCATGTCTCTTTGACCAGTACCGTATTTGGTGAAAAAATCAGTTCCAATTTTAGGCCTGATCGGCGGGCAAAAACTAATTCTCCCAAATTCAGAGAGTGATCAGATAATGTTTTGAAGATGTGATATCATCTAGATAGACGCGAGCGCGACTTTGGCGCGGGCGCTTAATTTTCGGAAATTTTTTTCACTACTCTATAGGTTACAAGAGCGCAATTATTTGTTTACATTTTACCGGCAAGTTTTTACCCCAAGATGGTACTCAGAATAGAATCCTATACGGCTTCTGATTGGTTGATACAGGATTGGAATTACATTAAATCGAAAGCTTATCCAATTAGGTTTAAAAATTGCCGAAAATCATATTCACATTTTACGAAGTATAGAAAATATCTTCAATTTCTGCATGTCGGAGCCATTAAAAATATGCCTTTTTCAGTAAGCGAAAAAAGTAGACGATTTTTTTCAACTGCATTTTAGGTCATTTGAGCCGCATGACCCTATATTTTTTTGTTGGTTGTAATGCAACACTGGCATTTCTAGTAACAGGAACTGCCACCCGTTTTCCCTAGTTTGTGTAGTCTTCGAGAAAAAAAATACGGAACACTAGTGGTATCCTATGGAAAATGCATTACGAATAATTGCGCTCTTGTAACCTATAGAGAAATGACACTTTTTTTTAATAAGGCTTTGAAAAATATCAAAAATTGTCATTTTGCTCGGGAAAAATGTGAAACAGTGAGAAACGGGGTCAAATGGACTTTTCATCGACGTGAATTCATTCTATAGTCTGTTTCCTATTTGTATTTATTTCTATATCTAAATCTAGGGTGGGCTCGAATGTCGACAAGGTATGAAGAGTATGCAACGTTTTTGTGATTCTACTGTTTTTATCGGAAAGAGCATGTATAAATCTTGAATTTGAAGGTAAATTTTGGTTTTTAACCTTAATGACAGTGTCTCAGTTGATGTTCTAGCAAAAAGCTAATTTCGTGAAAATTGGCCAAAAGGGTCCCTAAGCAAATACCAACGATTTAGTTAAATTGCAAAGTAGAAAAATTAATCTTGGCATTGAATATCGTAGTCTAAGAATAGTTTCTCTGGTTAAAGTAGAAATATCATAATATTTTCAACATTTGGGAAAACTATAGTCTGTTTCAAAAACGTGTTTTTTCGAGAAATGGTTTCATATATAGCCATTCTTCCAAATTCGATGTAGCTTTTCCATATCAGAACGGTTTTGTCGACAATATGGTCAGTGTTGGATGACCTTCGAAAAATTAAGCCAATAAATTAACATTATCTTCATGTCTCTTTGACCAGTACCGTATTTGGTGAAAAATCAGTTCCAATTTTAGGCCTGATCGGCGGGCAAAAACTAATTCTCCAAATTCAGAGAGTGATCAGATAATGTTTTGAAGATGTGATATCATCTAGATAGACGCGAGCGCGACTTTTGGCGCGGGCGCTTAATTTCGGAAATTTTTTTCACTACTCTATAGGTTACAAGAGCGCAATTATTTGTTTACATTTTACCGCAAGTTTTTTACCCCAAGATGGTACTCAGAATAGAATCCTATACGGCTTCTGATTGGTTGATACAGGATTGGAATTACATTAAATCGAAAGCTTATCCAATTAGGTTTAAAAATTGCCGAAAATCATATTCACATTTTACGAAGTATAGAAAATATCTTCAATTTCTGCATGTCGGAGCCATTAAAATATGCCTTTTCAGTAAGCGAAAAAAGTAGACGATTTTTTTCAACTGCATTTTAGGTCAATTTGAGCCGCATGACCCTATATTTTTTGTTGGTTGTAATGCAACACTGGCATTTCTAGTAACAGGAACTGCCACCCGTTTTTCCCTAGTTTGTGTAGTCTTCGAGAAAAAAAATACGGAACACTAGTGGTATCCTATGGAAAATGCATTACGAATAATTGCGCTCTTGTAACCTATAGAGAAATGACACTTTTTTTTAATAAGGCTTTGAAAAATATCAAAAATTGTCATTTTGCTCGGGAAAAATGTGAAACAGTGAGAAACGGGGTCAAATGGACTTTTCATCGACGTGAATTCATTCTATAGTCTGTTTCCTATTTGTATTTATTTCTATATCTAAATCTAGGGTGGGCTCGAATGTCGACAAGGTATGAAGAGTATGCAACGTTTTTGTGATATCTACTGTTTTTATCGGAAAGAGCATGTATAAATCTTGAATTTGAAGGTAAATTTTGGTTTTTAACCTTAATGACAGTGTCTCAGTTGATGTTCTAGCAAAAAGCTAATTTCGTGAAAATTGGCCAAAAGGGTCCCTAAGCAAATACCAACGATTTAGTTAAATTGCAAAGTAGAAAAATTAATCTTGGCATTGAATATCGTAGTCTAAGAATAGTTTCTCTGGTTAAAGTAGAAATATCATAATATTTTCAACATTTGGGAAAACTATAGTCTGTTTCAAAAACGTGTTTTTTCGAGAAATGGTTTCATATATAGCCATTCTTCCAAATTCGATGTAGCTTTTCCATATCAGAACGGTTTTGTCGACAATATGGTCAGTGTTGGATGACCTTCGAAAAATTAAGCCAATAAATTAACATTATCTTCATGTCTCTTTGACCAGTACCGTATTTGGTGAAAAAATCAGTTCCAATTTTAGGCCTGATCGGCGGGCAAAAACTAATTCTCCAAATTCAGAGAGTGATCAGATAATGTTTTGAAGATGTGATATCATCTAGATAGACGCGAGCGCGACTTTTGGCGCGGGCGCTTAATTTTCGGAAATTTTTTTCACTACTCTATAGAGAAATGACACTTTTTTTTAATAAGGCTTTGAAAAATATCAAAAATTGTCATTTTGCTCGGGAAAAATGTGAAACAGTGAGAAACGGGGTCAAATGGACTTTTCATCGACGTGAATTCATTCTATAGTCTGTTTCCTATTTGTATTTATTTCTATATCTAAATCTAGGGTGGGCTCGAATGTCGACAAGGTATGAAGAGTATGCAACGTTTTTGTGATATCTACTGTTTTTATCGGAAAGAGCATGTATAAATCTTGAATTTGAAGGTAAATTTTGGTTTTTAACCTTAATGACAGTGTCTCAGTTGATGTTCTAGCAAAAAGCTAATTTCGTGAAAATTGGCCAAAAGGGTCCCTAAGCAAATACCAACGATTTAGTTAAATTGCAAAGTAGAAAAATTAATCTTGGCATTGAATATCGTAGTCTAAGAATAGTTTCTCTGGTTAAAGTAGAAATATCATAATATTTTCAACATTTGGGAAAACTATAGTCTGTTTCAAAAACGTGTTTTTTCGAGAAATGGTTTCATATATAGCCATTCTTCCAAATTCGATGTAGCTTTTCCATATCAGAACGGTTTTGTCGACAATATGGTCAGTGTTGGATGACCTTCGAAAAATTAAGCCAATAAATTAACATTATCTTCATGTCTCTTTGACCAGTACCGTATTTGGTGAAAAAATCAGTTCCAATTTTAGGCCTGATCGGCGGGCAAAAACTAATTCTCCAAATTCAGAGAGTGATCAGATAATGTTTTGAAGATGTGATATCATCTAGATAGACGCGAGCGCGACTTTTGGCGCGGGCGCTTAATTTTCGGAAATTTTTTTCACTACTCTATAGGTTACAAGAGCGCAATTATTTGTTTACATTTTACCGGCAAGTTTTTTTACCCCAAGATGGTACTCAGAATAGAATCCTATACGGCTTCTGATTGGTTGATACAGGATTGGAATTACATTAAATCGAAAGCTTATCCAATTAGGTTTAAAAATTGCCGAAAATCATATTCACATTTTACGAAGTATAGAAAATATCTTCAATTTCTGCATGTCGGAGCCATTAAAAATATGCCTTTTTCAGTAAGCGAAAAAAGTAGACGATTTTTTTCAACTGCATTTTAGGTCAATTTGAGCCGCATGACCCTATATTTTTTGTTGGTTGTATGCAACCACTGGCATTTCTAGTAACAGGAACTGCCACCCGTTTTTCCCTAGTTTGTGTAGTCTTCGAGAAAAAAAATACGGAACACTAGTGGTATCCTATGGAAAATGCATTACGAATAATTGCGCTCTTGTAACCTATAGAGAAATGACACTTTTTTTTAATAAGGCTTTGAAAAATATCAAAAATTGTCATTTTGCTCGGGAAAAATGTGAAACAGTGAGAAACGGGGGTCAAATGGACTTTTCATCGACGTGAATTCATTCTATAGTCTGTTTCCTATTTGTATTTATTTCTATATCTAAATCTAGGGTGGGCTCGAATGTCGACAATGTATGAAGAGTATGCAACGTTTTTGTGATATCTACTGTTTTTTATCGGAAGAGCATGTATAAATCTTGAATTTGAAGGTAAATTTTGGTTTTTAACCTTAATGACAGTGTCTCAGTTGATGTTCTAGCAAAAAGCTAATTTCGTGAAAATTGGCCAAAAGGGTCCCTAAGCAAATACCAACGATTTAGTTAAATTGCAAAGTAGAAAAATTAATCTTGGCATTGAATATCGTAGTCTAAGAATAGTTTCTCTGGTTAAAGTAGAAATATCATAATATTTTCAACATTTGGGAAAACTATAGTCTGTTTCAAAAACGTGTTTTTTCGAGAAATGGTTTCATATATAGCCATTCTTCCAAATTCGATGTAGCTTTTCCTATCAGAACGGTTTTGTCGACAATATGGTCAGTGTTGGATGACCTTCGAAAAATTAAGCCAATAAATTAACATTATCTTCATGTCTCTTTGACCAGTACCGTATTTGGTGAAAAAATCAGTTCCAATTTAGGCCTGATCGGCGGGCAAAAACTAATTCTCCAAATTCAGAGAGTGATCAGATAATGTTTTGAAGATGTGATATCATCTAGATAGACGCGAGCGCGACTTTTGGCGCGGGCGCTTAATTTTCGGAAATTTTTTTTCACTACTCTATAGGTTACAAGAGCGCAATTATTTGTTTACATTTTACCGGCAAGTTTTTTACCCAAGATGGTACTCAGAATAGAATCCTATACGGCTTCTGATTGGTTGATACAGGATTGGAATTACATTAAATCGAAAGCTTATCCAATTAGGTTTAAAAATTGCCGAAAATCATATTCACATTTTACGAAGTATAGAAAATATCTTCAATTTCTGCATGTCGGAGCCATTAAAAATATGCCCTTTTTCAGTAAGCGAAAAAAGTAGACGATTTTTTCAACTGCATTTTAGGTCAATTTGAGCCGCATGACCCTATATTTTTTGTTGGTTGTAATGCAACACCTGCATTTCTAGTACAGGAACTGCCACCCGTTTTTCCCTAGTTTGGTGTAGTCTTCGAGAAAAAAAATACGGAACACTAGTGGTATCCTATGGAAAATGCATTACGAATAATTGCGCTCTTGTAACCTATAGAGAAATGACACTTTTTTTTAATAAGGCTTTGAAAAATATCAAAAATTGTCATTTTGCTCGGGAAAAATGTGAAACAGTGAGAAACGGGGTCAAATGGACTTTTCATCGACGTGAATTCATTCTATAGTCTGTTTCCTATTTGTATTTATTTCTATATCTAAATCTAGGGTGGGCTCGAATGTCGACAAGGTATGAAGAGTATGCAACGTTTTTGTGATATCTACTGTTTTTATCGGAAAGAGCATGTATAAATCTTGAATTTGAAGGTAATTTTGGTTTTTAACCTTAATGACAGTGTCTCAGTTGATGTTCTAGCAAAAAGCTAATTTCGTGAAAATTGGCCAAAAGGGGTCCCTAAGCAAATACCAACGATTTAGTTAAATTGCAAAGTAGAAAAAATTAATCTTGGCATTGAATATCGTAGTCTAAGAATAGTTTCTCTGGTTAAAGTAGAAATATCATAATATTTTCAACATTTGGGAAAACTATAGTCTGTTTCAAAAACGTGTTTTTTCGAGAAATGGTTTCATATATAGCCATTCTTCAAATTCGATGTAGCTTTTCCATATCAGGAACGTTTTGTCGACAATATGGTCAGTGTTGGATGACCTTCGAAAATTAAGCCAATAAATTAACATTATCTTCATGTCTCTTTGACCAGTACCGTATTTGGTGAAAAATCAGTTCCAATTTTAGGCCTGATCGGCGGGCAAAAACTAATTCTCCAAATTCAGAGAGTGATCAGATAATGTTTGAAGATGTGATATCATCTAGATAGACGCGAGCCGGACTTTTGGCGCGGGCGCTTAATTTTCGGAAATTTTTTTCACTACTCTATATATAGGTTACAAGAGCGCAATTATTTGTTTACATTTTACCGGCAAGTTTTTTACCCCAAGATGGTACTCAGAATAGAATCCTATACGGCTTCTGATTGGTTGATACAGGATTGGAAATTACATTAAATCGAAAGCTTATCCAATTAGGTTTAAAAATTGCCGAAAATCATATTCACATTTTTACGAAGTATAGAAAAATATCTTCAATTTCTGCATGTCGGAGCCATTAAAAATATGCCTTTTTCAGTAAGCGAAAAAAGTAGACGATTTTTTTCACTGCATTTTAGGTCAATTGAGCCGCATGACCCTATATTTTTTGTTGGTTGTAATGCAACACTGGCATTTCTAGTAACAGGAACTGCCACCCGTTTTTCCCTAGTTTGTGTAGTCTTCGAGAAAAAAAATACGGAACACTAGTGGTATCCTATGGAAAAATGCATTACGAATAATTGCGCTCTTGTAACCTATAGAGAAATGACACTTTTTTTTAATAAGGCTTTGAAAATATCAAAATTGTCATTTTGCTCGGGAAAAATGTGAAACAGTGAGAAACGGGGTCAAATGGACTTTTCATCGACGTGAATTCAATCTATAGTCTGTTTCCTATTTGTATTTATTTCTATATCTAAATCTAGGGTGGGCTCGAATGTCGACAAGGTATGAAGAGTATGCAACGTTTTTGTGATATCTACTGTTTTTATCGGAAAGAGCATGTATAAATCTTGAATTTGAAGGTAAATTTTGGTTTTTAACCTTAATGACAGTGTCTCAGTTGATGTTCTAGCAAAAAGCTAATTTCGTGAAAATTGGCCAAAAGGGTCCCTAAGCAAATACCAACGATTTAGTTAAATTGCAAAGTAGAAAAATTAATCTTGGCATTGAATATCGTAGTCTAAGATAGTTTCTCTGGTTAAAGTAGAAATATCATAATATTTTCAACATTTGGGAAAACTATAGTCTGTTTCAAAAACGTGTTTTTTCGAGAAATGGTTTCATATATAGCCATTCTTCAAATTCGATGTAGCTTTTCCATATCAGAACGGTTTTGTCGACAATATGGTCAGTGTTGGATGACCTTCGAAAAATTAAGCCAATAAATTAACATTATCTTCATGTCTCTTTGACCATTACCGTATTTGGTGAAAAAATCAGTTCCAATTTTAGGCCTGATCGGCGGGCAAAAACTAATTCTCCCAAATTCCAGAGAGTGATCAGATAATGTTTTGAAGATGTGATATCATCTAGATAGACGCGAGCGCGACTTTTGGCGCGGGCGCTTAATTTTCGGAAATTTTTTTCACTACTCTATAGGTTACAAGAGCGCAATTATTTGTTTACATTTTACCGGCAAGTTTTTACCCCAAGATGGTACTCAGAATAGAATCCTATACGGCTTCTGATTGGTTGATACAGGATTGGAATTACATTAAATCGAAAGCTTATCCAATTAGGTTTAAAAATTGCCGAAAATCATATTCACATTTTACGAAGTATAGAAAATATCTTCAATTTCTGCATGTCGGAGCCATTAAAAATATGCCTTTTTCAGTAAGCGAAAAAAGTAGACGATTTTTTTTCAACTGCATTTTAGGTCAATTTGAGCCGCATGACCCTATATTTTTTGTTGGTTGTAATGCAACACTGGCATTTCTAGTAACAGGAACTGCCACCCGTTTTTCCCTAGTTTGTGTAGTCTTCGAGGAAAAAAAATACGGAACACCTAGTGGTATCCTATGGAAAATGCATTACGAATAATTGCGCTCTTGTAACCTATAGAGAAATGACACTTTTTTTTAATAAGGCTTTGAAAAATATCAAAAATTGTCATTTTGCTCGGGAAAATGTGAAACAGTGAGAAACGGGTCAAATGGACTTTTCATCGACGTGAATTCATTCTATAGTCTGTTTCCTATTTGTATTTATTTCTATATCTAAATCTAGGGTGGGCTCGAATGTCGACAAGGTATGAAGAGTATGCAACGTTTTTGTGATATCTACTGTTTTTATCGGAAAGAGCACTGTATAAATCTTGAATTTGAAGGTAAATTTTGGTTTTTAACCTAATGACAGTGTCTCAGTTGATGTTCTAGCAAAAAGCTAATTTCGTGAAAATTGGCCAAAAGGGTCCCTAAGCAAATACCAACGATTTAGTTAAATTGCAAAGTAGAAAAATTAATCTTGGCATTGAATATCGTAGTCTAAGAATAGTTTCTCTGGTTAAAGTAGAAATATCATAA